>NC_085136.1:254672683-254692947 GCF_035046485.1 Aedes albopictus
GTGTACCGAAATAAATCTGCTGTTGAAAACTCAGTAAAAAGATGGAAAAAATACTGAACTCAGTGAAAAAATTACTGAGCTGGAACATCTGAATCTTAGTGTGTTCGTTATGATATTTACGGAAGTTCCTTCTGGAGCTCCTCGTGGACTTTTTTTTTAAATTCCTCAAGGATTCCTACCCGGAATCTCTCAATTTCCCAATTCAATTTACTCTTGAAGGAATTGCCCAGGAATCATCATCCGTCAGTGACATCATAGACTAATTTCAAGACCTCGATGTACCAAAGAAAACGATCAAATTTTCGGTGACCAGTCCGGTACCCAATAAATATTCATAACCGTGTATTTTTTTCCGTGTAAATTGCCTTTTGTGTGAATTTAATTTAGCGTGTTACACTGATCTGACAGCTCTGACAGTAAGGGACTAAACATAAACTACGTAAAGTGAGTACCGAGGATTGTTCACAATCTGCGAACTTGACTGCGGAAAAAATTGCGACCATGACGCCGCTGGTGACATCACAATGAATAATCTCTGCTAGAATTGCTTTGGGTGAATATTCTAAGGATTTTTTAGGTCAAATCTTTGCAAACATTGCACTTGGAGGGATCTTCGATTGATTGCTCTCTTTTATACTCCGGAAAACTGATAAACTTTCCCACCAGTACTGGGCTCCCCACAATGATTTGTTTGCAGGAAAGTATCTTCTCCCGGAAGTTTGGATACAATCCAGCTTGAGATAGATAGGTTATCAATCCCGGTGTCTATAAACATCAATTTTACGATTTTTACGTCATCTCACAAGATCATCGCAGTATTCCTGAATTAGTGTACTGCACATCTTATTTCATCATATTTCTGTATTTTAATCGAATTTGAACTATTATTGTATTTTTCATAAACTGGTGAATTTTTGCATTTTTATTTTGAATTGGTGCATTTTTTCGAATAAAGTGTATTGTCAATTCAATTTTGAATTTTTCGCGTATTGATGTATTTTTGTGTATTTTTTTTAGTCGTGTATTTTCGATTCAGTGGCGTAGTACAGTGAATCGCCCCTCGGGTGTTAATATACCCAGTACGGAGGGTTAGCCTAACATTAGCCTAATGTGAGACTAACTGGCCAGCATGTTAGGCTAACTTTTTGTCTCACTTTTGCCTAATGTTAGTCTAAAATTAGACACCCAGTACGGAGGGTTAGCCTAACATTAGCCTAATGTGAGACTAACTGGCCAGCATGTTAGGCTAACTTTTTGTCTCACTTTTGCCTAATGTTAGTCTAAAATTAGACAGATATGACACACTTTTGTTAGACATGTTGCAAATTCGAAACATGTTTGTTAGTCTAACATTAGACTAACGTTAGACATGTTTTAGTATGGGCTGTTAGACGAATGTTAGGCATAGATTTTATGCTGCTTGTTTTCATTCCAGCTGTCATCCGAGCAAGAAGTGTGATTGTAGTAGTGAACTTTTATCGGCGTTCACTACTACAACCGCACTTCTGCCTCGAATGAAAGCTGGATCAAATATATTTAATAAAAAAAATCTGTTTTAATTTTATTTTTTTATTTTATTTAAATTTAATTTTAATTTTAATTTTAATTTTAATTTTAATATTTTATTTTAAATTTAAATTTAATTTTAATTTTATTTTAATTTTAATTTTAATTTTAATTTTAATTTTAATTTTAATTTTAATTTTAATTTTAATTTTAATTTTAATTTTAATTTTAATTTTAATTTTAATTTTAATTTTAATTTTAATTTTAATTTTAATTTTAATTTTAATTTTAATTTTAATTTTAATTTTAATTTTAATTTTAATTTTAATTTTAATTTTAATTTTAATTTTAATTTTAATTTTAATTTTAATTTTAATTTTAATTTTAATTTTAATTTTAATTTTAATTTTAATTTTAATTTTAATTTTAATTTTAATTTTAATTTTAATTTTAATTTTAATTTTAATTTTAATTTTAATTTTAATTTTAATTTTAATTTTAATTTTAATTTTAATTTTAATTTTAATTTTAATTTTAATTTTAATTTTAATTTTAATTTTAATTTTAATTTTAATTTTAATTTTAATTTTAATTTTAATTTTAATTTTAATTTTAATTTTAATTTTAATTTTAATTTTAATTTTAATTTTAATTTTAATTTTAATTTTAATTTTAATTTTAATTTTAATTTTAATTTTAATTTTAATTTTAATTTTAATTTTAATTTTAATTTTAATTTTAATTTTAATTTTAATTTTAATTTTAATTTTAATTTTAATTTTAATTTTAATTTTAATTTTAATTTTAATTTTAATTTTAATTTTAATTTTAATTTTAATTTTAATTTTAATTTTAATTTTAATTTTAATTTTAATTTTAATTTTAATTTTAATTTTAATTTTAATTTTAATTTTAATTTTAATTTTAATTTTAATTTTAATTTTAATTTTAATTTTAATTTTAATTTTAATTTTAATTTTAATTTTAATTTTAATTTTAATTTTAATTTTAATTTTAATTTTAATTTTAATTTTAATTTTAATTTTAATTTTAATTTTAATTTTAATTTTAATTTTAATTTTAATTTTAATTTTAATTTTAATTTTAATTTTAATTTTAATTTTAATTTTAATTTTAATTTTAATTTTAATTTTAATTTTAATTTTAATTTTAATTTTAATTTTAATTTTAATTTTAATTTTAATTTTAATTTTAATTTTAATTTTAATTTTAATTTTAATTTTAATTTTAATTTTAATTTTAATTTTAATTTTAATTTTAATTTTAATTTTAATTTTAATTTTAATTTTAATTTTAATTTTAATTTTAATTTTAATTTTAATTTTAATTTTAATTTTAATTTTAATTTTAATTTTAATTTTAATTTTAATTTTAATTTTAATTTTAATTTTAATTTTAATTTTAATTTTAATTTTAATTTTAATTTTAATTTTAATTTTAATTTTAATTTTAATTTTAATTTTAATTTTAATTTTAATTTTAATTTTAATTTTAATTTTAATTTTAATTTTAATTTTAATTTTAATTTTAATTTTAATTTTAATTTTAATTTTAATTTTAATTTTAATTTTAATTTTAATTTTAATTTTAATTTTAATTTTAATTTTAATTTTAATTTTAATTTTAATTTTAATTTTAATTTTAATTTTAATTTTAATTTTAATTTTAATTTTAATTTTAATTTTAATTTTAATTTTAATTTTAATTTTAATTTTAATTTTAATTTTAATTTTAATTTTAATTTTAATTTTAATTTTAATTTTAATTTTAATTTTAATTTTAATTTTAATTTTAATTTTAATTTTAATTTTAATTTTAATTTTAATTTTAATTTTAATTTTAATTTTAATTTTAATTTTAATTTTAATTTTAATTTTAATTTTAATTTTAATTTTAATTTTAATTTTAATTTTAATTTTAATTTTAATTTTAATTTTAATTTTAATTTTAATTTTAATTTTAATTTTAATTTTAATTTTAATTTTAATTTTAATTTTAATTTTAATTTTAATTTTAATTTTAATTTTAATTTTAATTTTAATTTTAATTTTAATTTTAATTTTAATTTTAATTTTAATTTTAATTTTAATTTTAATTTTAATTTTAATTTTAATTTTAATTTTAATTTTAATTTTAATTTTAATTTTAATTTTAATTTTAATTTTAATTTTAATTTTAATTTTAATTTTAATTTTAATTTTAATTTTAATTTTAATTTTAATTTTAATTTTAATTTTAATTTTAATTTTAATTTTAATTTTAATTTTAATTTTAATTTTAATTTTAATTTTAATTTTAATTTTAATTTTAATTTTAATTTTAATTTTAATTTTAATTTTAATTTTAATTTTAATTTTAATTTTAATTTTAATTTTAATTTTAATTTTAATTTTAATTTTAATTTTAATTTTAATTTTAATTTTAATTTTAATTTTAATTTTAATTTTAATTTTAATTTTAATTTTAATTTTAATTTTAATTTTAATTTTAATTTTAATTTTAATTTTAATTTTAATTTTAATTTTAATTTTAATTTTAATTTTAATTTTAATTTTAATTTTAATTTTAATTTTAATTTTAATTTTAATTTTAATTTTAATTTTAATTTTAATTTTAATTTTAATTTTAATTTTAATTTTAATTTTAATTTTAATTTTAATTTTAATTTTAATTTTAATTTTAATTTTAATTTTAATTTTAATTTTAATTTTAATTTTAATTTTAATTTTAATTTTAATTTTAATTTTAATTTTAATTTTAATTTTAATTTTAATTTTAATTTTAATTTTAATTTTAATTTTAATTTTAATTTTAATTTTAATTTTAATTTTAATTTTAATTTTAATTTTAATTTTAATTTTAATTTTAATTTTAATTTTAATTTTAATTTTAATTTTAATTTTAATTTTAATTTTAATTTTAATTTTAATTTTAATTTTAATTTTAATTTTAATTTTAATTTTAATTTTAATTTTAATTTTAATTTTAATTTTAATTTTAATTTTAATTTTAATTTTAATTTTAATTTTAATTTTAATTTTAATTTTAATTTTAATTTTAATTTTAATTTTAATTTTAATTTTAATTTTAATTTTAATTTTAATTTTAATTTTAATTTTAATTTTAATTTTAATTTTAATTTTAATTTTAATTTTAATTTTAATTTTAATTTTAATTTTAATTTTAATTTTAATTTTAATTTTAATTTTAATTCAATTTAATCAATTTATTTATTTTAATTTTAATTTTAATTCAATTTAATTAATTTATTTATTTTAATTTTAATTTAATTTAATTAAAATTTAATTCAAATTTAATTGAAATTTAATTAAAATTTAATTAAAATATAATTTAAATTTAATTAAAATTTAATTAAAATTTAATTGAAATTTAATTAAAATTTAATTGAAATTTAATTAAAATTTAATTAAAATATAATTTAAATTTAATTAAAATTTAATTAAAATTTAATTAAAATTTAATTTAAATTTGATTAAAATTTAATTAAAATTTAATTAAAATTTGATCTAAATTTAATTAAAATTTAATTAAAATTTAATTAAAATTTAATTAAAATTTAATTAATATTTAATTAAAATTTAATTAAAATTTAATTGAAATTTAATCAAAATTTAATTAAAATTTAATTAAAATTTAATTAAAATTTAATTGAAATTAAATGAAAAATAAATCATATTAAAAATAAAATGACTCACCGACACGATGGAGCCAAACTTAACGGAATCGGTCACTGTTTTGGAGATAACTGGTTCCGGTGACGGTACGACGCGAACGAAACGGACTTCGTGGCCAGGAGCAGCGACTGACGGTTTGGACAACGCAACGACGGAAGTGGTTCCTACGGGTTTAACTATTTGAGACGAGCATTTTTTTCTTTTTCTCGACCGACGAACGCGATTTTTAAGCTGCCGCAACTAACAAAGTGTTTTTCCACTGCCATTTGCTCAACTGTCAATGATGCGCGAAAAAATCGAACATTCAGCATAAATTCGGGGTTATGATTTATGCTCTCCAAAAATTTTCGATGAGCAACATAACTAACAAATGCCTAACATTGTCGAACGCCTAACTTCCTCCGTGCTGGGCAGATATGACACACTTTTGTTAGACATGTTGCAAATTCGAAACATGTTTGTTAGTCTAACATTAGACTAACGTTAGACATGTTTTAGTATGGGCTGTTAGACGAATGTTAGGCATAGATTTTATGCTGCTTGTTTTCATTCCAGCTGTCATCCGAGCAAGAAGTGTGATTGTAGTAGTGAACTTTTATCGGCGTTCACTACTACAACCGCACTTCTGCCTCGAATGAAAGCTGGATCAAATATATTTAATAAAAAAAATCTGTTTTAATTTTATTTTTTTATTTTATTTAAATTTAATTTTAATTTTAATTTTAATTTTAATTTTAATATTTTATTTTAAATTTAAATTTTATTTTAATTTTAATTTTAATTTAAATTTAAATTTAAATTTAAATTTAAATTTAAATTTAAATTTAAATTTAAATTTAAATTTAAATTTTAATTTTAATTTTAATTTTAATTTAAATTTAAATTTAAATTTAAATTTAAATTTAAATTTAAATTTAAATTTAAATTTAAATTTTAATTTTAATTTTAATTTTAATTTTAATTTTAATTTTAATTTTAATTTTAATTTTAATTTTAATTTTAATTTTAATTTTAATTTTAATTTTAATTTTAATTTTAATTTTAATTTTAATTTTAATTTTAATTTTAATTTTAATTTTAATTTTAATTTTAATTTTAATTTTAATTTTAATTTTAATTTTAATTTTAATTTTAATTTTAATTTTAATTTTAATTTTAATTTTAATTTTAATTTTAATTTTAATTTTAATTTTAATTTTAATTTTAATTTTAATTTTAATTTTAATTTTAATTTTAATTTTAATTTTAATTTTAATTTTAATTTTAATTTTAATTTTAATTTTAATTTTAATTTTAATTTTAATTTTAATTTTAATTTTAATTTTAATTTTAATTTTAATTTTAATTTTAATTTTAATTTTAATTTTAATTTTAATTTTAATTTTAATTTTAATTTTAATTTTAATTTTAATTTTAATTTTAATTTTAATTTTAATTTTAATTTTAATTTTAATTTTAATTTTAATTTTAATTTTAATTTTAATTTTAATTTTAATTTTAATTTTAATTTTAATTTTAATTTTAATTTTAATTTTAATTTTAATTTTAATTTTAATTTTAATTTTAATTTTAATTTTAATTTTAATTTTAATTTTAATTTTAATTTTAATTTTAATTTTAATTTTAATTTTAATTTTAATTTTAATTTTAATTTTAATTTTAATTTTAATTTTAATTTTAATTTTAATTTTAATTTTAATTTTAATTTTAATTTTAATTTTAATTTTAATTTTAATTTTAATTTTAATTTTAATTTTAATTTTAATTTTAATTTTAATTTTAATTTTAATTTTAATTTTAATTTTAATTTTAATTTTAATTTTAATTTTAATTTTAATTTTAATTTTAATTTTAATTTTAATTTTAATTTTAATTTTAATTTTAATTTTAATTTTAATTTTAATTTTAATTTTAATTTTAATTTTAATTTTAATTTTAATTTTAATTTTAATTTTAATTTTAATTTTAATTTTAATTTTAATTTTAATTTTAATTTTAATTTTAATTTTAATTTTAATTTTAATTTTAATTTTAATTTTAATTTTAATTTTAATTTTAATTTTAATTTTAATTTTAATTTTAATTTTAATTTTAATTTTAATTTTAATTTTAATTTTAATTTTAATTTTAATTTTAATTTTAATTTTAATTTTAATTTTAATTTTAATTTTAATTTTAATTTTAATTTTAATTTTAATTTTAATTTTAATTTTAATTTTAATTTTAATTTTAATTTTAATTTTAATTTTAATTTTAATTTTAATTTTAATTTTAATTTTAATTTTAATTTTAATTTTAATTTTAATTTTAATTTTAATTTTAATTTTAATTTTAATTTTAATTTTAATTTTAATTTTAATTTTAATTTTAATTTTAATTTTAATTTTAATTTTAATTTTAATTTTAATTTTAATTTTAATTTTAATTTTAATTTTAATTTTAATTTTAATTTTAATTTTAATTTTAATTTTAATTTTAATTTTAATTTTAATTTTAATTTTAATTTTAATTTTAATTTTAATTTTAATTTTAATTTTAATTTTAATTTTAATTTTAATTTTAATTTTAATTTTAATTTTAATTTTAATTTTAATTTTAATTTTAATTTTAATTTTAATTTTAATTTTAATTTTAATTTTAATTTTAATTTTAATTTTAATTTTAATTTTAATTTTAATTTTAATTTTAATTTTAATTTTAATTTTAATTTTAATTTTAATTTTAATTTTAATTTTAATTTTAATTTTAATTTTAATTTTAATTTTAATTTTAATTTTAATTTTAATTTTAATTTTAATTTTAATTTTAATTTTAATTTTAATTTTAATTTTAATTTTAATTTTAATTTTAATTTTAATTTTAATTTTAATTTTAATTTTAATTTTAATTTTAATTTTAATTTTAATTTTAATTTTAATTTTAATTTTAATTTTAATTTTAATTTTAATTTTAATTTTAATTTTAATTTTAATTTTAATTTTAATTTTAATTTTAATTCAATTTAATCAATTTATTTATTTTAATTTTAATTTTAATTCAATTTAATTAATTTATTTATTTTAATTTTAATTTAATTTAATTAAAATTTAATTCAAATTTAATTGAAATTTAATTAAAATTTAATTAAAATATAATTTAAATTTAATTAAAATTTAATTAAAATTTAATTGAAATTTAATTAAAATTTAATTGAAATTTAATTAAAATTTAATTAAAATATAATTTAAATTTAATTAAAATTTAATTAAAATTTAATTAAAATTTAATTTAAATTTGATTAAAATTTAATTAAAATTTAATTAAAATTTGATCTAAATTTAATTAAAATTTAATTAAAATTTAATTAAAATTTAATTAAAATTTAATTAATATTTAATTAAAATTTAATTAAAATTTAATTGAAATTTAATCAAAATTTAATTAAAATTTAATTAAAATTTAATTAAAATTTAATTGAAATTAAATGAAAAATAAATCATATTAAAAATAAAATGACTCACCGACACGATGGAGCCAAACTTAACGGAATCGGTCACTGTTTTGGAGATAACTGGTTCCGGTGACGGTACGACGCGAACGAAACGGACTTCGTGGCCAGGAGCAGCGACTGACGGTTTGGACAACGCAACGACGGAAGTGGTTCCTACGGGTTTAACTATTTGAGACGAGCATTTTTTTCTTTTTCTCGACCGACGAACGCGATTTTTAAGCTGCCGCAACTAACAAAGTGTTTTTCCACTGCCATTTGCTCAACTGTCAATGATGCGCGAAAAAATCGAACATTCAGCATAAATTCGGGGTTATGATTTATGCTCTCCAAAAATTTTCGATGAGCAACATAACTAACAAATGCCTAACATTGTCGAACGCCTAACTTCCTCCGTGCTGGGCAGATATGACACACTTTTGTTAGACATGTTGCAAATTCGAAACATGTTTGTTAGTCTAACATTAGACTAACGTTAGACATGTTTTAGTATGGGCTGTTAGACGAATGTTAGGCATAGATTTTATGCTGCTTGTTTTCATTCCAGCTGTCATCCGAGCAAGAAGTGTGATTGTAGTAGTGAACTTTTATCGGCGTTCACTACTACAACCGCACTTCTGCCTCGAATGAAAGCTGGATCAAATATATTTAATAAAAAAAATCTGTTTTAATTTTATTTTTTTATTTTATTTAAATTTAATTTTAATTTTAATTTTAATTTTAATTTTAATATTTTATTTTAAATTTAAATTTTATTTTAATTTTAATTTTAATTTAAATTTAAATTTAAATTTAAATTTAAATTTAAATTTAAATTTAAATTTAAATTTAAATTTTAATTTTAATTTTAATTTTAATTTTAATTTAAATTTAAATTTAAATTTAAATTTAAATTTAAATTTAAATTTAAATTTTAATTTTAATTTTAATTTTAATTTTAATTTTAATTTTAATTTTAATTTTAATTTTAATTTTAATTTTAATTTTAATTTTAATTTTAATTTTAATTTTAATTTTAATTTTAATTTTAATTTTAATTTTAATTTTAATTTTAATTTTAATTTTAATTTTAATTTTAATTTTAATTTTAATTTTAATTTTAATTTTAATTTTAATTTTAATTTTAATTTTAATTTTAATTTTAATTTTAATTTTAATTTTAATTTTAATTTTAATTTTAATTTTAATTTTAATTTTAATTTTAATTTTAATTTTAATTTTAATTTTAATTTTAATTTTAATTTTAATTTTAATTTTAATTTTAATTTTAATTTTAATTTTAATTTTAATTTTAATTTTAATTTTAATTTTAATTTTAATTTTAATTTTAATTTTAATTTTAATTTTAATTTTAATTTTAATTTTAATTTTAATTTTAATTTTAATTTTAATTTTAATTTTAATTTTAATTTTAATTTTAATTTTAATTTTAATTTTAATTTTAATTTTAATTTTAATTTTAATTTTAATTTTAATTTTAATTTTAATTTTAATTTTAATTTTAATTTTAATTTTAATTTTAATTTTAATTTTAATTTTAATTTTAATTTTAATTTTAATTTTAATTTTAATTTTAATTTTAATTTTAATTTTAATTTTAATTTTAATTTTAATTTTAATTTTAATTTTAATTTTAATTTTAATTTTAATTTTAATTTTAATTTTAATTTTAATTTTAATTTTAATTTTAATTTTAATTTTAATTTTAATTTTAATTTTAATTTTAATTTTAATTTTAATTTTAATTTTAATTTTAATTTTAATTTTAATTTTAATTTTAATTTTAATTTTAATTTTAATTTTAATTTTAATTTTAATTTTAATTTTAATTTTAATTTTAATTTTAATTTTAATTTTAATTTTAATTTTAATTTTAATTTTAATTTTAATTTTAATTTTAATTTTAATTTTAATTTTAATTTTAATTTTAATTTTAATTTTAATTTTAATTTTAATTTTAATTTTAATTTTAATTTTAATTTTAATTTTAATTTTAATTTTAATTTTAATTTTAATTTTAATTTTAATTTTAATTTTAATTTTAATTTTAATTTTAATTTTAATTTTAATTTTAATTTTAATTTTAATTTTAATTTTAATTTTAATTTTAATTTTAATTTTAATTTTAATTTTAATTTTAATTTTAATTTTAATTTTAATTTTAATTTTAATTTTAATTTTAATTTTAATTTTAATTTTAATTTTAATTTTAATTTTAATTTTAATTTTAATTTTAATTTTAATTTTAATTTTAATTTTAATTTTAATTTTAATTTTAATTTTAATTTTAATTTTAATTTTAATTTTAATTTTAATTTTAATTTTAATTTTAATTTTAATTTTAATTTTAATTTTAATTTTAATTTTAATTTTAATTTTAATTTTAATTTTAATTTTAATTTTAATTTTAATTTTAATTTTAATTTTAATTTTAATTTTAATTTTAATTTTAATTTTAATTTTAATTTTAATTTTAATTTTAATTTTAATTTTAATTTTAATTTTAATTTTAATTTTAATTTTAATTTTAATTTTAATTTTAATTTTAATTTTAATTTTAATTTTAATTTTAATTTTAATTTTAATTTTAATTTTAATTTTAATTTTAATTTTAATTTTAATTTTAATTTTAATTTTAATTTTAATTTTAATTTTAATTTTAATTTTAATTTTAATTTTAATTTTAATTTTAATTTTAATTTTAATTTTAATTTTAATTTTAATTTTAATTTTAATTTTAATTTTAATTTTAATTTTAATTTTAATTTTAATTTTAATTTTAATTTTAATTTTAATTTTAATTTTAATTTTAATTTTAATTTTAATTTTAATTTTAATTTTAATTTTAATTTTAATTTTAATTTTAATTTTAATTTTAATTTTAATTTTAATTTTAATTTTAATTTTAATTTTAATTTTAATTTTAATTTTAATTTTAATTTTAATTTTAATTTTAATTTTAATTTTAATTTTAATTTTAATTTTAATTTTAATTTTAATTTTAATTTTAATTTTAATTTTAATTTTAATTTTAATTTTAATTTTAATTTTAATTTTAATTTTAATTTTAATTTTAATTTTAATTTTAATTTTAATTTTAATTTTAATTTTAATTTTAATTTTAATTTTAATTTTAATTTTAATTTTAATTTTAATTTTAATTTTAATTTTAATTTTAATTTTAATTTTAATTTTAATTTTAATTTTAATTTTAATTTTAATTTTAATTTTAATTCAATTTAATCAATTTATTTATTTTAATTTTAATTTTAATTCAATTTAATTAATTTATTTATTTTAATTTTAATTTAATTTAATTAAAATTTAATTCAAATTTAATTGAAATTTAATTAAAATTTAATTAAAATATAATTTAAATTTAATTAAAATTTAATTAAAATTTAATTGAAATTTAATTAAAATTTAATTGAAATTTAATTAAAATTTAATTAAAATATAATTTAAATTTAATTAAAATTTAATTAAAATTTAATTAAAATTTAATTTAAATTTGATTAAAATTTAATTAAAATTTAATTAAAATTTGATCTAAATTTAATTAAAATTTAATTAAAATTTAATTAAAATTTAATTAAAATTTAATTAATATTTAATTAAAATTTAATTAAAATTTAATTGAAATTTAATCAAAATTTAATTAAAATTTAATTAAAATTTAATTAAAATTTAATTGAAATTAAATGAAAAATAAATCATATTAAAAATAAAATGACTCACCGACACGATGGAGCCAAACTTAACGGAATCGGTCACTGTTTTGGAGATAACTGGTTCCGGTGACGGTACGACGCGAACGAAACGGACTTCGTGGCCAGGAGCAGCGACTGACGGTTTGGACAACGCAACGACGGAAGTGGTTCCTACGGGTTTAACTATTTGAGACGAGCATTTTTTTCTTTTTCTCGACCGACGAACGCGATTTTTAAGCTGCCGCAACTAACAAAGTGTTTTTCCACTGCCATTTGCTCAACTGTCAATGATGCGCGAAAAAATCGAACATTCAGCATAAATTCGGGGTTATGATTTATGCTCTCCAAAAATTTTCGATGAGCAATATAACTAACAAATGCCTAACATTGTCGAACGCCTAACTTCCTCCGTGCTGGGTATGTTTGGTTATGTTAACGAAATTTGGGCATGGTCAAATCGCAGACAGACGTTCAAGTTTGACTCAGCAACTTGTGTAAAAAACATGGCCGCCACAAATTGCCAAGTGGCAATCAGCGAACAGATGGCGTTAGCGACGTTCATATTCAATCGCTGCCTCACATGTGCGTTGCGACCAACAACTGTCACCACGGTCGTCCTCCAGCCGGATGGCGGGAAAAGACCGCACGTGTTGCACGCTAATGATGTTTTCACATAATTTGTGCAGAGTGAATGACTTTTATTTCATGTCTAAAATCTTTTGCACAAATTAGCGCAGGACTCTTGTAAAATATTTTACACTTTATTTCTTTTATTTTACATAGATTTGCTTGAATAAAACTGCATTTGGATGAACTTCACTCACATTGGGAAATCTTTGTGAATGTGACGCAAATGTAAGAATGATTTTGACAGTGTTTGTTTTGATTTTATTTTTCGGTGGGTGGTGAATTGGGTGGTAAGTAAGCGGCTGGAAGCACGTGGTTTCTCAAACTGTCAATTGCACGCGACTGCACTGTGGCAATCGGTTGCCTAGGTGTCGCTAGGGAAAATTTACATAGAAAATTTGAATAAATTTGTTCGAGCTTGAACGTCTGTCTGCGGTAAAATTAAGAACACTGCCGTGGTTCACAGTACTATACTTTTTCTGTCAGTGTAGCCGCACAAGTTTGTCAGACACCACATTCTTAGGTTCAGCTTCTAAAATGTACTGTAGGTGGTTGAATTTAGACATGACGAAATGAAATTTTTAGCACTGATTGTAACAGTACTATTTACAATCATATTTTTACAACAGATAGCAATGTAAAATTAAAAATACAAAAACAATAAGATGTAATCACAGACAAACAGACATACCACTCAAACCGCAATCGTCGCACGATTTAACGGTCATTTTAAAAATGCAGTGTGGTTCGGACTGTGCTCGCATGTGTCATGGTGGCGCTGCTGTGCCTATATCACCTCTCATTTTCGAGAGAAATGAACGCGACGCCGATCAATGTTTACATAAAATGACTCAATCATGAACCTTCATTCATGTTTTATGAATGGGTAATGCCACGAGGGAGTCGTCACCTGCTTAAATTGTTACATCGAACCGAGGGAAACAACACCTGCAAAATAATGCTTCGGATTGAGCATTATAGAGGGTGCTAGTGAGATGCCAAACGATGATTTTGAAACAAATTTCTTCTAAGTAGTATGTCTGTTTGTCTGTGATGTAATGTACAGTGAATTGTAAATAGGATTTTTACTAGGGGCACAGTGGTCTACGAACCAGATTTACTAGGAAAGATGCATTCAGGGCCTTCAAATGTTTTTTTTTTTCAGACAAATATGGTCTTCTACAAAGTTGTCCCTAATAATAAGGCCCTCTTTCCAATGTACATTGGAAAAAAATGTTGTATCGGCCAAAAGTTTGGGTCACTATCGTAAAACATGGAAAAGTGATTTGTTGATATCTTTGTCATCTTTCATTCAATTTTAATTCTTCTTGGCTTACTTGAAACAAAATGAATGATACTTACTGAATAGACATTGAACCACACATATTTGTTGAAATTTACATACTAAAACTTAACGTAAAGTTGCCTCATTTTTTGAAGCGTGGTAAAATGTGCTAACTTTACATAACCTTTTTATATACAAAAATCGTTAAATACGTTAAGTTGAAGACATCAAACGTAAATTTAGTTAATTATCTTTGAAATGAGCCAAAAATAATTAAAATTGAACTATAGATGACAAAGATCCCAAGTAACCAAAAGTTCCGCTTCCCATGACAAAATGCACTTTCAAGTTCCGCGAAGTTCAGATAAAGTTCCAAACGGAACTTTCTGGCTGCTTAAGAGGCTAACGATGAGCCTTGCTGGAACTTCGGTCACAAGTTCGGGAAAGGCTAATTGTTAGCCTCTTAAGCAGCCAGAAAGTTCCATTCAGAACTTTATCTGAACTTCGCGGAACTTTAAAGCTGCTTAAGATGCTATGTCAGAACTTTGTCGGAACTTTCAAGTTCATAGAAGTTCAGTTCAGTAGCATTGTGTTTCAATGAAGATTAAATTTATTTCTTTTACAGAAAACAACTGTTTAAGCGTACACGAATAAAAGACAAATATGAATTTATCAAATCAAAGAATACTAGGCTTGAGCAAAAAAAAAATTGCCACCCATCGGATTCGAACCGACAGTCGCTGCGTGAGAGCCCTACGCTCTACCACAGTACTACAGCTGCGATTGAGTGGACAGCAGGTAAAGTCTGACTTGAATCGATTTTCTGTCGGCAGCTAGTTTTGCACATTTGTACAGTAGTGAAATTAGCTTGACTTTGTCAAGTGTCTTCAGCAGCGCAGCGGTAAGTCGGCAGGCTATCACGCAGGAGAATCCAGTTCAAATCTACATAGCAGCGACATATGGGAAAATATTAATTATCAGTAGCAATTTCCAGACGTGAATCACAAACCCCCCCACCAACAAAAACAAGGGTGGTGTGATTCTGAAAAATACATTTTTGTTTCTGCATGAATTTTGACAAAGTTCTGTCAGAAGCTGCTTAGAAGGCTATCCAGCGTGCTTATGTGAACTTTCAAGTTCCAAAATTACTTAAAAATGAAGCTGCTTAGAAGGCTAATGAGCGACCTCGAACAAGCTGCTTAGCTTATAAAGTGCCCTTTTATCTGAACTTTTGGTTACTTGGGATATCACCAAATCACTTTTCCATGTTTTACGAAAGTGACCCCTCCCTTAATTGACTTGACTAATTTGACTCTTAATTCTTTTACTGGCTATAACTTAAAAATCGTCAAACTTATTGCAGTTTTTTGACACTTATTCGAAAGATTATTGAACTTTCTATCAAATGGCATCTTTGAATCGATTGGTTTAGTTAATTAACTAAGTTTTCTAGAGCAAATAGCTCAAAAGTAGTGTGTTTTAATTAGTTTTTGTCAATTATCTTTGAAACATGCGTAATAAATTAAAATTCTTTCTTCGACAAAGTTATGGCCCCTGTTCCATTCTACAATTCGTTCTTTGACATTAAACTTCTATCTCTTATCGTTTTGTTGCAATTTTGATTTTATTATCGCATTTCAGATCATAAATTTGCAACTGTCATGGAAAGCACTTTTTTGCGCATTGTGCTGCACATTTAAATCAAAATTGCAAGAAAACGATAAGAGCTAGAAGTTTAGTGTCAAAGAAAGAATTGTAGAGTGTAACCGGGGCCACAACTTTGCCTAAGAAAGAATTTTATGATGATTAACCTGGGCTTGTTAGGGGAATATCTGTAAATAAAAGAAAATCGGGTTAAGTACGGTTCCTTTGAATTCCACTAAGAATTTGCATCCTTTGACAGATACGTATTTCGACCTCAACTGTAAGGTCGTCTTCAGTGTCTTGTACTTGACTCGAGTCAAGTACAAGACACTGAAGACGACCTTACAGTTGAGGTCGAAATACGTATCTGTCAAAGGATGCAAATTCTTAGTGGAATTCAAAGGAACCGTACTTAACCCGATTTTCTTTTATTTAAAGAATTTTAATTTATTACGCATGTTTCAAAGATAATTGACAAAAACTAATAAAAATACGCTATTTTTAGGTATTTTGCTCTAGAAAACTTAGTTATTTAACTAAACCAAAGCTTAGGTGATTCAAGAAAAACCGTTTTCTGGCATTAACTTTTTCAGCTCCGATTTTTCAACTAAGTCGCATAAGAAACACTTGTAGAGCATTTGAGAACGCGTCATTTCGTGCGCTGAGACGTTCGTTATCTCTTTTGGTTCAATAGTTATTCTAATAGTTACAATATAGGTGTCGATATCGAGTCAAGGAACATCGACTCATGGAAGTTCGACTGTATGACAGGTTGGGGCAAACATAAAAAATATCTTTTGGCAGCATTCAAAAGAAGAAATGTTGATATAAAACATATAAAAAAATAAAAGGGGTGTTATTTGTGTAACTCAAGTAAAAAATACTTGAAAAGTACCTATTTTTTGAACGGAATGACGCAGTGGGACCATTCTGAAAAAAGACGATCAAAACCTCTAAGAGCCATTAGATGACATTTTAGCATATAGGTGTCTTTGGAAGATATGTTCAGAAAAATCTTCTCTATTTTTGTGCATATTCACTGTATGGTAAAACTGTAAGGTGAACCCGAACAAAAAAATATTTTTTCAAAATTTTCTTTTAGAGGGTAGATGTCTTTAGCAAAGTTGTAGAACATGTAATTTTAAGTAACTTTGCTGAAGACACCATATAGCTTGGACTTCATTTTTGGGGAGAAAATATGAAAGTTTTAAAACACAACCTCAAAATCAGTTTTTTGAACTTTTCCATGATTATATCGTAAAATGTTAACGTGATATGTTCTACAAGTTTGTAGGTACTACTATAATACACTGTCTTGCCGAAGACACCAACCCTGTAAAATTGATAATTGCTCCACTAAACCAATTTTTTTGATAATTTTTCACTATTTTCACTATTGAATATTTTTTGAATAGGCACTTTTTGGCAGCCGTGCATTCAAAATTTCAATGCTTTATTATGTCCAGAATAGACCAAAAGTGACTTAACAATCGGGTCTGATAAGGCACTTTGATTTCTGATGCTATTTGAATAGTCATTTTTCAAAGAAAATATTCGTAAATTTCATACAAATCATTCAATACAAACTGAAAACTCACGAAAACTTTTCGACATTATTACTAGTTAATCCAAATAGTATTCTTGTTGAAATAGTCTACATTTCTTACACTGTGGTTGACATTACATTCAATACCCGACAAAAAATACCGCTTATTAAATTTTTAAATGAGTTTTTAACACCCATTAAAAACCGTGTTTTTCATCTATTTTTTTTTATTGCAACTCTCTTTGTTTATGTTAAAATACATGTATTAATCAATCAACTATAATAATGATAACATTTTTTTTCGTTTGCTGTGTTAACATTACAATTTCGGTTAAAAAAAATAGAAAGGCGAAAATATAATGAACGCCTCTAAAAGTTGTGTGTTAAAAATTAAAAATAAAATAAAACGAGTGAAACATTGTTAACTCAGATTGAAATAACCTGTATCTGTTATAGATATTCTAGGTTGTAAATCTTTCGTCATGATGAAAATTGTTTATATTCTATTGAAATTGGTTATGCTGTTTGATACTCTTTAAAATTTATTTTTTCCAGTTTTCAAGTACTGCCTCCGTTTATAGGGCGATTCTTGTCCCTAATGTTCAAATTTCCTTCGTCGTAGACATGTTACCTTGGTTCATACCTCGACAAATCCACATCAAGATCAATGCTCGATTATGGATACTTTTCCAGAGGAGCCATTAGTTTTAAATTTATATTATAACGATTTTTTTTTTTGAAAAGATAAAGAGGTTTTGTGCCTTTTTGAGAATAATTTCGTAGTTGAGGAAATGACTCAAAGGGGCTTTTCCATCATTAAAAATTTTTAGTAAAGAATAAAAACACTAACAATTGAAATAGCCTGCATTTATTTAACTTATTTTTCTTATTCAGAATTACTACTCGGATGAACTAAAAATAATATAGAAAAGTTGTATGAGATTTGGGAACATTTTCTTTGAAAATGACTATTAAAATACCATCAAATATCAAAGTGCCTTATCAGACCCGATTGTTAAGTCAATTTTGGTCTATTCTGGACAAAATGAAGCATTGAAATTTTGACAGCACGGCTGCCAAAAAGTGCCTATTCAAAAAATATTCAATAGTGAAAATACAGTCGAACCTCCATGAGTCGATGTTCTTTGACTCGATATCGACTCATGGAGGTAAATTTTTCCATACTGAAAAATAATTTCCGGGTTACTACGATGGTCCCCCCAAAAAACTTCCCAAAGGATTTTTGTTCCACTACTCGATATTTCCTTGAGTCGATGGTCCCTTCAATATCGACTCATGGAGGTTTTACTGTAGTGATTTTTTTTCAAAAAACTTGGTTTACTGGAGCAATTATCAATTTTACAGGGTTGGTGTCTTCGGCAAGATAGTGTATTTTAGTAGTGCCTACAAACTTGTAGAACATATCACGTTAAAATTTTACGATATAATCATGGAAAAATTCAAAAAACTGATTTTGAGGTTGTGTTTTAAAACTTTCATTTTTTCTCCCCAAAAATGAAGTCCAAGCTATATGATGTCTTCAGCAAAGTTACTTGAAATTACATGTTCTACAACTTTGCTAAAGACATCTACCCTCTAAAAGAAAATTTTGAAAAAATATTTTTTTGTTCGGGTTCACCTTACAGTTTTACCATACAGTGAATATGCACAAAAATAGAGAAGATTTTTCTGAACATATCTTCCAAAGACACCTATATGCTAAAATGTCATCTAATGGCTCTTAGAGGTTTTGATCGTCTTTTTTCATAATGGTCCCACTGTGTGACGTAGCCACATTCTCCGCACTCGAAAATGTGCGTTTCTTAGAGCTCTAAAAGTGGTTCTTATACAACTTTGATGAGAAATCAAAGTAAATTTGGTTCGTGGAACATTGTGCGGTGTTTCCTAGCTACAGACGATTTTTCAATCGAGTGTGCATTACATATTGGTTCGATACGATCTCGCCCTATTTCGATGACTCCTTCATTATCATCTACATATCGAGTCAACTGTTTTCAACAAAACCGAATACTTACCTTACTGGTCAGACTGAAGCTATCATCAGTACATACTTTGCCAAGTGTGCAAACTTTTCCGCACGCAAACCAACAGCAAAGCATACGCTTGACATTTCCGTTGTTTATTTAATGTTGAAACCGCTGGGTTATGCGTGCGGAGAAATTTACACACTTGGCAAAGCGTGTACTAACAAGCTAACAGCTTAAGGCCTGAGTGACCTCTGCTGTACATAGTAGTCATCTCCACTCTACTCGGTCCATGGCTGTTTGTCTCCAGTTCCGCACTCTGCGAAGGGTCTTCTTGTACCAATCGGATGACTCTCGAGAACCATTTTAGTCGGGTTGCTATGCTCTAAAGCAATGTTAAACAGCAAGTACGAAAGACCTCGCCATAACCCTCTGCTAGATTCGAAGGGATTTGAGTGTCCCTGTTAATCGAACTACGCACATCACTCGATCGATCGTCGCCTTGATCAATCGTATCAGTTTATCCGGGAATCCGTATGCGTGCATAATCTACCATAGCTGGTCTCCTTACGAATACTTTATAACTTCTCAATAAAGATAAACTAAAACGACAGGCACTATACAAATGACACGTGACACGGGATATAGATACATACAATAGATGAAATTTTCCCTAACAGAGAGGGAGAGAAAAAAAAAACTATATAAATCAGCAGTTTATCTACACCAAATGCTCGTCATTCTCGTCATTTCGCTAC
>NC_085136.1:254692970-254780641 GCF_035046485.1 Aedes albopictus
TTCCTCTGTAGAATTTTTTAGGAGTTTTGTCAGGTGACTCCCGCGGTGACTTCTCCAGGAGTTCCGGAGATTCCGCTAGCTCTTCCAGTTTTTGCTCTGGGAGTTCTTTCTGTGGATTACTCTAGGTGTTCCATTTAGGAATTTTTCCTAGAGATCTTCCTGGAGATTCCTCCTCAACATCCTTCTGGAGATTTCTCTTGGAATTCCCTCTGGAGAAAGAGAATTTCCAAGGAGTTCCTTTTGGAGATTTCTCTAGAAGTATTCTATGGAGCTTCCTCTAGGAGTTCTCACAGGGGATTCCTTCAGGGGTTCCTTATAGGGATTTCCCAGCAATTCCTTCTGGAGATTTCTTTTAGAGTCTCCTCTAGGGGTTCCCTCTGAGAATTCCCCTAGTGTTCGCCCATGCCAACGCTTATGAACGGCACTGTAATTGTGCATAAATATGTTGTATCGCTTGCATACAAGTTCTTGTACAAGTTATATACGCAAGCTGTAGTGAAACGTCAAATTGTATGTTGTATGTAGATGGTTATTGTCATTGTATCCGTAATTTGTTTACGTCAGGACGAAACTGAAAGTGTACGCATTAATTTCTGTTATATTTTATGTTACTAATTATCAATAATAAATTACAGTTTTGAGTATTTAGCCTAATGCAACACTGGAAAACCTGTTTCTGTCCAGCGTCCGAAAAATATCTGCGGCGGGATGAATTCCCGTCGCAACACCTAGGAATTGCTCCAGGAGTTCCCTCTGGGGATTCCTCCAGGAGTTCATTCGTTGGCGATACCTGTAAGGGTTATTCTAACAGTTCTTCCTTTAAATTCTATCAGGAGATCCTTTTGAGGATTCCCCAGGAATTTCGTCTGGGGAGTTTTTTCGGGAGTTTCATCTGCGAATGTCTCTAGAAGCTCCTTCCAGCAATTCCTTCTGAAGTATTTCCCAGAAGTTACTCCTGAGGGTGTCATGAAGGGAATAAAGGGATGAATCGCATGAAGGGATCTATAAACGGATCTCCTGGGGAATCCTGAAGAAACACATGGGAAATCCCAAAATGAAACTCATGGAGGAATTTCTAAAGGAAATTCCTAGTGAAATCTTAGAGTTCCTGGTGGAATCTTCAGATAGAATTCTTGGCACAGTCTTCAGACAAAATTTCCGGGAAATTCCCAGAGAGGATTCCTCGAAAAATCTCCAGAAGGGATTTCTGAAGAAATCCACAGAGGAAATTGCTGCAGAAATTTACAAAAGTAACTTCTTGAGGGATCCCTACTGGAGAAACTCCCAGAAGAATCATCTATTGAATAGGAAGTTTCAAATGAATAGGAAGCATCTATTCAAGAAACTTCCATTCTCCAATAGGTACTCTTGAAATAATTCCTAGGAGGAACCACTGGAGGAATCCCCAGAGGGAACTTCTGGCGGCATCCCCAAAGTGAACTTCTAGAGTAATCCCTAGATCAAATTACCGGAGGAATGCTCAGTGCCGCTTAGTGCATACCGGGTGTAGGACCACCGAAATAGTGGGAAGTTAGTATAGCCTGTCTCGCCCGTGTAGCTAAATGTCAAGGATGACGAAGACAAGTAGGTGTAAAGGGAAAGCGGCACATCACCTGTAGTGGTACGGAGAGCAGTCGCAAAAGTGCCAAGTGGAGAAGTAAAATGAGAAGAAGAGAGAATGCGCACAAAACCCGCTGCTGTTTTAAAACGAAATGAGAAACTAAAAGCTCGCCCAAAACTTACCGCATCGGTCACCATAACTCCGGTCACCAGAGGCTGTAGGAACGACGCCGTCATGTGTATGGTCTGTGCGAACGCCAGCACCGGTCCAGCCAGGTTGGGCGCAATATCCACGATGTTGGCCATGGCTCCGGCATAGGACGCCGTAATGAACGTCACGGCAACAAACCACAGCACCAGCACCGTCACAATGTTGTACCCGAGGTATCCAACCAGGAGCACCAGAACGCCGGGCACGATTTGCGACAGGGCGGTGAATAGCTTCCGCACGTTGGTCAGTGTCATCAGCTGCTTGTGCACCAGAATGTCGGCAATATAGCAGAACAAAACCGAGGACAAGTACGAACACAGGAACGGCGTTCCGCTGAGCAGTCCATTCTGCTGGATGTCGAAGCAGAGGATCTTCTGCATGTACTCCGGTCCGGACATGATGAACGTATAGTGAACCCAAATACGCCCGAAAGTGGTCAAACCGATGGCGTACACCGGCATCGATGTAAATATCTTCTTCCAGGGCACCTTCATGCCCTGACCGTTTTTGATGTCTTCGCTCACATTCAGTTCGATGTACTCCAGCTCTTCCGGCGTTATCCGAGGATGCTCTTGAGGGGTATTGAATGCCAGCAGGTACCAAAACAGGCACCAAATCATTCCAATAGTACCGGTCGTGTAGAACACCAATCTCCAACCAAAGTGGGCAATGATGAACCCACACAACGGGTAAGTTAATCCTATTCCAATACTAAACCCTTGGAAACTGGACATGAACCGACTCCGTTCGACCGGTGGTATCCAGTATCCAACGATGGCATACATAGCAGGCCACGTCAACCCGCTGGCGAATCCTTGGATCGACCGCAGTAAAATAACCACTCCATAATGAATGTCCGAAGCGTACGGAATGCATAAACTGCAAGCAGCTGTGAAGAACTGACTCCAGCCAAACACGCTCTTCGTCCCGAAGTACTGAGTGGCCACTCCGCCGGCCACCTGCGACAGTACGTAGCACCAGTAGAACGAACCCTTAATGACGGCCTGAACCGTCGAGTCCCAGTCAAAATTCCCGTACAGATTCTCATCGCGTCGTTCTGCCACCACGTCCGCTCCCATCAGAAGATCAATACCAGCCCCGACATCGTCGTCGCCGTTGGCGGTAAAATTTCCCAGTAGCAGCGATTCTGAAAAGTTGCCGTTGGTCACCGCAGATGGTGATGATCCCACCAGGGCCGCCATACTGGATGGTGCGCAGTGGCCGTTAACGGACGAGTTGGACGAACTGTCACGCACCATGGCCACTAGGGCGAAGTTAATGTCGTTGCGCATCATGAACGACACCAGGAAGCCGGACCACGACAGGAAGTACAGCACCAACCGGGCCGGGATGCGATCTGTGAAGGGAAAGGAGATCCTTTAGGTATCACTGTGTAATAATAGAGGATAAACAAAACGCTCAAGACAGGCAAAACATTTCAATGCATCAACACTTTTGAAAAATTGACTGGGAGGATCTGTTGTAGATAGAGAGTTTACTCATCAATCAGGTTCATAGAAGTAAGACTTAGTATTCAGCTTAAAGGATATCCAGCAACTCTTTGGAGTATAAGCTCTCAGATCTACGATCCTGAACTATTCTGGGAATCTAACTGAGATACCTCAACATGAACTTGCTGAATAGCCGAACGTTTACTACGTCGGGTCCCTTCACTAAACTACTGATACCAGTTACCTACCTGACACGGATCGCCTCCATCCGACTTTCGGCATTCTGGGTCGTGGTTTAGTTGTCGTCGGCAGGAACTTGATTCCTTTCTCGTCCATGTTTTCGGCAAACGCTAGAGTAACTGCTATACTTCTTCCACACACACACAAAAAAATACTGTATCAACCGAAACTTAGGGCTTAACTTAAAAGCGCGATGTGTCCCCCAGTTAAATCCTTACGAGCGGAAGTAACGACGGAAACAGCAGCGAATAGCTTTGGAGTGACACCCGGTAACTAGTGTTAGCGACGAGGGCGTTGATTGATGGTTTGAGTTTTACCTCGTCCGTCATTTGGTTGATCTGGTGAGAACTTCTGGAACAACCTGTTCAACAAACCGACGAGTTTCGGCAGCTTGGGCTTAGTAGGTCAATGTCGTGGCTGAAACGCAGCATGGTGGCTCTTTTTTAGGCAGGAATGTGTTTCTGTAATAAATAGAAAAATGATAGAATTTTAGGACATTTTGAATAGGGAAAGGACTGTCTAAGTCGCGTAGCAACAGGCGTACAGAGTGAAAGATTTTCCATTTGCGAATCTCATTCACATCTAAGTGCGATTGAATAGATATAGGGTATACTGGATGATTACACATTGATTATTGTCATGTAGTCGCTAAGTAGTGAGTCAGTCTTTATTCATTCAGTAATTTCAAGCATGCGTTGTCAACGATGTTTTTTAGTGCTAACACAGTGCTAAATGTCTGTATAAATTAATTATATCAACGAATTTTGTGTGGGTACACTACAAAAATTCTTACCATATGGTAAAAATCGATATTCGCTGGCATGCACGCAAGATGCTACGTAAAATCTACGGATTACAACTTATTCGATGTGTAACGAGCCCAATATTTTAACTCTGTTTTTAGCGATAAAGCCGGCATATTCTCAGCTTAGTGTTCTAAAAACATTTCCACAGTTATTAACTGAGAGCATCATCTGCCAGCTATGGCAGATTATGCACTAATACGGATTCCCGGATAAACTGGTACGATTAATCAAGGCGACAATGGATCGAATGATGTGCGTAGTTCGAGTATCAGGGACACTCTCGAGTCCCTTCGAATCTCGCAGAGGGTTACGACAAGGTGATGGTCTTTCGTGCTTGCTGTTCAACATTGCGTTAGAAGGTGTAATAAGGAGAGCGGGAATAAACACGAGTGGGACGATTTTCACGAAGTCCGTTCAGCTGCTTGGTTTCGTTGAAGATATTGATATTATAGCTCGTAAATTTGAGACGATGGCGGAAACGTACATCCGACTAAAGAGTGAGGCCAGGCGAATCGGATTAGTCATTAATGAGTCGAAGACAAAGTACATGATGGCAAAGGGCTCCAGGGAGTAATCACTACGCCCGCCACCTCGAATTTATATCGACGGTGATGAAATCGAGGCGGTTGAAGAATTCGTGTACTTGGGCTCACTGGTGACCGCCGACAACGACACCAGCAGAGAAATTCAGAGGCGCATTGTGGCAGGAAATTGTTCTTACTTTGGACTCCGCAGAACTCTACGATCGAATAAATTTCGCCGTAACACGAAGTCCCGATAACAAAGGAGGAAGTCCAGGCTGCGGCTTGCCGTGGCAAAAACATGAAGGCCCCTGGTAATGACGGAATCGTTAATCTGGTGCTGAAGAATCTGTCTGGCAGAGCTTTCCGCCTTTTGTCGAAGATTTTCACCAGGTCCCTCGAGCTGAGCTACTTCCCGGACAGGTGGAAAGTTGGGAAGGTAATTCCAATTTTGAAATCTGGTGAGGACCCGACCGCTCCCATAAGCTACCGTCCAATTATGCTGCTGTCCTCGGTCAGCAAGCTTTTCGAAAGACTAATCCTACAGCGCCTAACGGCTACATCGAGGAGCACCACATTATCGCCCCGGAACAATTCGGCTTCCGGAAAGGACACTCCACCGTCCACCAATTGGTCAGAGTGGAAAACATCATTCACCGTAACAAAGCGCTCTCAAACAACACCGCCATGGTGCTCCTCGATGTAGAAAAAGCCTTCGATAACATTTGGCATGACGGTTTGGTCCACAAACTGGTGCAGGCCAGCATCCCGCAGTACATCTGCAAAGTTATTCGGAACTACCTGTCGAACAGAACCTTCCGAGTCTATCTAACCAGTGCAGCATCGGAGGTTCAAACTGTCCCGGCCGGCGTTCCCCAAGGAAGCTTGCTGTGCCCAATCCTCTACAACATCTACACGTCGGACATCCCAGAACTACCGGGAGGGTGCAGTCTGGTACTTTATGCGGACGACAGCGGGATTGTCGCAAACGCCGTACCGGGCCCACACCGATAGGCTGCAACAGAAGTGCATGTGGCTGCTCAACTCCCTGTACCCACTCATCTGTCGACGATCCCGACTGTTGCGCCGGAACAAGCTGGCTGTACTGAACACCATCATCATTCCGGTAGTCAACTACGCCATGCCGGTGTGGGGAACCTGCACGGAATCCCACAAACAAAAGCTCCAAATCGTTCAAAACCGGCTCCTACGAATCATCCTGGACGTCCCCTACGACACCAGAATCGTAGACATGCACAGTGCAGCGGGCTGCAAAACGGTCAGGGACCGCATCGAAGACGCGATCGACAGCCTGTACGTGAGTGCCACCGCCTCCGAATACCCGCTCATAAGAGCGCTTGTAAATTAAATTAGGTTATCAAATTGCAAATAGGTTAAGCAGGTTATAAAATTAAAGAAAACCACACATACACATTGTATAAACACGCAAACACAAAACAAAGAAAAGAAACAAGTATCAATGATACAAAATACTTAAACTTAAGGCTGAAAATGGAAACATAAATCACTTAAATACTATCATTGTAGAACACACAAAAAGAACTGAATAAAAAATTGATTTACAAATGCAAAAAAAAAAATTATTGTAGTTCAAAAATCTGGCACTTATATGATTAATACTAACAGCAATGCAATTAAATTAAATTGAATCTCAATTAAATGGTGATAGACGTACACATTTTAATGCGTCATATACAACTCATCAAAGATAGCAAAGTGTTTCATTTACGTGGCTATTATCCAACACATCTCGCGATGTCCCATTGACATCGTATTTACTATCCCGATTCCAATAGTTCATCTAGCCGCAACGGCTATAATTGATTCAATTACATACAGTTTACTGTGTCTATAGGCACACTTGTCATCATAACATGTCATTCGTGTTGTTACTGCAAACAAATGTAGGAATAGCAAGAATAGGCGGCAGGCACATTAGTAATAGAATTGACAATTGTGCCGGTAATTACGCACAGCCAGCCCTGGAATTATATGCAACCCGCTCCCGTAACTGCTTTACAAAGGAGCTAATTTTATACCTTACGTCAAACCCGAGCCACTACACTTGCCCTATGAAGAATCGTACCATATTTGCATAATGATTTTTGCGATTTTCGCTGCTGCACTATAGGTACAACACTAGCCATAAAAAAACATGGCATCGGATATTGCAACACCGCAAATGATCGACATCATCCAAAACAGGAATTATTTCAGGAATTCAAGGTTCAGTTATGATCCAACTGCTTCTAAGATACCTCATTTTATATCGTTATTTTGAATAATGCCAAATTTCAAGGTGATACAATACTGAGTATTCTAAGGTTTTCATGGTAAATATTGGTGAGTAGTATTATGGCGCCAGCACCAAACCGAATAGCGACGTTTTGACTAGCGACACTTTTTTTCAGTACCGGGTGTAGTGCGTAGTGTGCGTTAAATGATGCATTATCATATGCGTCACTTCCGATGCATGTTGTAAAGAAACCAAAATCAGCAAACATATTTTTCTCAAAAATAGTTTTTTGATTTACAGCCAAATCTATAATATAGTGCGAAAGCTGCCTATCGTAATACATACATACAAATATTGGGTCATGCACAAATTACGTTACGCTTTTAGGAAGGGGGGGGGGGGGTTTACAGAACGTGACGACCCATGCAAAAAATAATGAGGTGCCATACAAAAAGTGTGACATAGGGGGGGAGGGGGGTTTGAAAAAGGTCGATTTTTGCGCGACATAATTTGTGTATCACCCCTATGCTTGTAACTTAATCTTAAAATTGTCTCCAATTTGAGACAAGTATGCAATAAACACGATTGACCAAAAATAATGCAGTGCGTTTATTTTGAAAGCAACTGTATGTTTTTGCTGCCAGCGAATCGCTGGATTGGACTGTTTACGGAAACCGCGAGAAAATGCACACACTGCAATACATATAACGGCCAGACAGACCGAGGTGCCTTCGTTGCACTTTCGGTGCATTTCAAGGGAAGCTACTTAGTACTATGTACTACTATATGTCACGGCCCCTACAGTAATTGGAGGTTACTGCCTGCTATTACAGGTGAGGATTCTCTGAATACATGCATTGCAAAATAATTGTTTTCATGAATCGCAAGTCACGATGGATAATGTCCCATGGCCGTCATACTATGGGAAGATAGTGAAAATAGGTGAAAATAAGTGTGTACATGAAGATAAAATAGATTCAACTCTATTGGATAGCGAGCCACTTGGGCAGTGGCCGGTATTTTGGGCACTCTTCGCTATAACTCAGTCAATTCCAAACCAATTTACTTGAAATTTTGTATACGGCTAGATACTGTGCGTATCTCATCGCGTTCCAAAAATTGTATCAATTGGTTTAAAATTGGCTGAGTTATAGCAGAAAAGTGCCCAAAATAGGAACCCTGCCGATATGGTTCCACTTCCCTATAACAAAGGCTTCTCGTTGATGGCCTGAGGAGCATGATAAGGGTAACGCGTTTTACATACCCAATTGAGGTATTGAGGTCATTTAACTCCTTTTATCCGTACCTCCCCGTTGCACCGGCCGAGTTGCAAGCAACCTGTAACTAGTGGACGATCCCTGCCCAGCACTACTGGTGAAACCCCCTCCTCCAACAGCCTCAGGATCGGCGTACGAAATGGGTTATCGTGGCCAAGGAAACACTTGCACACTTCACGTTACACAAACCCACTTTATTACAACTTTTGCACTACACAATCTAGGTAACTTTATTGATTGCTCCTTTTCCTCACTTTCTTACTTTCTACTTCATACCTCTTTCTTGTTTTTTCTTCTCAATTGGGTTCTTTAGGGGTATCAAGATTATTGCATAATCGGAATCTCCGTCCAAAAATTAGTCGAAATCCGAAATTTCATCATTGTTGGTGCCCGGGAACTGTTTTTAAAATGTATTTAAAATTTGTGTGGGGAAATTTTTTTATTCGGGGCGAACTGTCACTTTATCGATTGAAGTGTCATTCTATCCACGGAAATTAAAACTGTTTTGTTTATTTAACCATCAAAACAAAGGAATTGGAACGCAATAAAATCACGCTATACTCAGAAAAATGAGCTCTTTCGTTTAGGCTGAAGAAAATGGCGATATTTAATTCGTTGAACAACCCAATTGGCGGTGTCAAGCATACGGGGCAGAATGGACGACACCTCCATGGGCCTATATGGACACCATGAGACTTTTACGAATTTCATACATTATTAACACCTATAAAGTTATTTCATTACAAAACAACTGCTATGGATGAAAAATACGCCGAAGTATTTCATTTTTGTTCAGTCAATTCAAATTCAGGCTGTTTTGGAGAAGGCTTTGTTTTTGTCGGCATGTACAGCTATTTTCCACTGTTTTCATTTTTTGACCAATTGGTTTCACCCTATGTGAACTTTTAACAGAAAATATACTGAAATCGAATAATGTGGTTGGATTGTGATACAGGTTATATTTTTTCCTTGCCGTTTCTCTCACAAAGATGAGTGTCCATTCTGCCCCGGTAGGAGAAGATATTTTCAAACTACATTTTTGATATATAAAAGAAGAAAATATAAACATAATAAGCATGTAAATACAGCAAAACTAATTACATGTGTTCTAGAAATATCAGGTTTTAATCGACCTGCAATTAATTACTCACTAAATTTTATTTTAGATGGTGTGAAAGTTATAGTTTCCATGCACAAAAAAACGGAGGACGCAACTTTTTCGAGTAAAGTCAAGTATAATTTCAATTTCGAATGTTTCTTTCCTGAAAATATGTTTTTGATAAATGGACTATATGTATTCTCCACTCATTAAAAGTTCAAAAAAGTTCGCATATTTGAAAATATTGAGGATGTCCATTCTGCCCCGGGTGTCCATTGCGCTAACCGGAGCAATGGTGCAGTTGACCTTGTGTTTCTCCGAGATAATCTGCTATCCTTCTTAAGCCTCAACTGCGAGGCTAAATAAAGGTGGGATTAGTATGTTCGTTCTTAACCACTTAATCTATTTTTTGCAATTTCTCATCGTAATAGGCTGTTTTACCTCACGCAAATCTGACAGGAAAAGGCCTACTTTCCCACACCAAATTAACAGTGTTGTAATGGTTCATTACAGCACTGATTTGCGTTGCGTAATGAACCATTACAGCACTGTTTTCAGTTTTGATCAACTTCTTGATGCTTTCTGGACGTAGTTTTGAAAAATTGTGACAACTGCACAGTATAATCTGTTATGATCAGATTTTCCTTAACATGGCTATGAACATCAGTGTGCAGTTTGATGAAAGAGTTTTGTTCAAAACTATCCTCAAGGGTAATTTATGACATTGCAAAAAACGTTGTACGCAACTCGGTGCAGAACTCGATTTTTCCAGCACTCGTCGTAATTATCCAACTCGGCAAGCCTCGTTGGATAAATGTACGACTCGTGCTGTAAAAATCGTCATTCTGCACCTTGTTGCGTAAACTACTATTACAGCTCTATTGTCCACTAGGGCACTACGTGAGCGATTCCAATTGGCGGCTGCACTTAGACTTTGTACAGCGCCTAAATGTATTCTATTATATTCTTATTCTACTATCTGGTTCTACGAACTGGTTTGTCTTTGTGCTGCTTTCACTTTTCTACCCTGTCCTTCCCAAGTAACATTTTTAGTTTTCTTATGGTCTACAAGCTGTTGTTACGGTCAAACCAATAAAAATTATTTTAAAGCTTACTAATCTTAACAGCTTTAATAAACCTGCGATAAAACCCTATAAAACCCGAAAGGGCCCACCCTACAGGAGGTTGTTAAAACCATTTCTTAAGACATTTTGTATGCTACTGAGCTTTGTGACATGTTCTTGTAGTGTACTACACAGCATGAATAAGATCTGTTGTGTAGGTCGCAAAAAGAGCAATATGCCGTATTGAAGTTCGAAAACTACCTTAAATGAAATATTAAAACCAAAATCTTAAAACAAATCTGAAACTAAAATCATTACATAAACTGGCGGCAGCAAAATGAAAAATAATTAATAATGATAAAACAAAAATCATGTCGATCATCCAGGTCAATAAGATTTAGTTGAAAATTCCACCAGAGAAGAACTCGGCTACTATGACAAAAAAAATCATGCCGAAAAAAATTACTGGCATAACCTGATGCCTTTTTCCTGAATAAAGCGAAGCGCCACGTCATTTGGAGCTTTTTGGCATACCAAAAATAACCATTTTGATCCTGCTTGCAAAACTATGCATCCAAATATCAACATGGCGCACACAATTTACTAGCAGAAATTGATTATCGAGATGAAAATCATGGATGCCGCCAAGTTAAATCCTCCTGGTTTTGTTTGCGATTGTTTAAGATAAGCTGGAGTAAAAACAACATGATACAGAGTGTTTATTCTTTATCGATGCGATGCAAAGACTGATAAAAACCTTCTTATCCTTAACGCATACTTATATGCGCTATTCAAAAACTGTTTGGCCCTAAGTAGATGCGGATTCATACTAAATGCTCTTAAGAACTCACTGCTTGGCCGGCAGCCGTCAAAAATGTAAACAAACTGAAAGGTTTGCATTTTTGTTGTATTTTAGTTGTGTTTCGAGGGTTTCGAGGCCGCTTTATCCGCTCGAGCGTTTGGTAAGCATAAAGAGATAATAAAACAGGATCTTGCTACATCGTCTGTGGCTGCGGGCGAATGAAAATGTGATGCCGGAGCCAGTGCAAACGATGCGCTCACTACCACTCAGGATTTCCTTTGGACACCCGGTCGCAATTGGACTCTAGCGGGGGGAAGTTTAGTTAAGTTGCCTAGAATGGCAAATTTTACCCGTCTTAGATTGTTCTAATTACGTTTCCTTCATATAGAATGAAAAATAATTATGTCTGGTTTTACACTTTTTGGTTTGTAGAGCATATAAAAAAAAATTTCATATTTCAGTACTACTCTTAAGCCAGTTTTAACACTTCAGTGTTAAGTCCAAACATGTTTATGATTACTTTATCATGACTATATGCAATCCATCAGGCTTAAAAACCGATTAGATATGACATATATACGACTTAGAAAGAAGTTTTATGATCAAGCTTTAATAAGCACTTAACAGTTCGCTTACAATTAAAATATTGCTTGGCAAAAAGGCAAACAGGTAAGTTTTATTCTATAGACTTGTAAGTATCTACAAACTGTTGTGAAGTTGCTTGTGTCGCTAAAGCTGTTTTACAAAATAAACTACTTCATTAAACCAAAAAGGTTTTACCACATCCATAACAAAACCCTAATAAATAATGTCTAAGAGCAGAAGGTATAGAAATTGTTACTTGGGTTGGTAGAATGATGAGAACGATGATGGAAATGATATGTGGCTGTTGTTTCTTTTCCAGTCCGAATGGGGGTCGTCCATTATGGGTTGCCGTTCGCCGATATCCAAATATCCGAGTCCGTTTGAGCTATGAGAGCTCAGAAGAGAGTCAAGTGCCAGTCGCTCTCGGCGGAAAGAGCAACTGACGAAGTGCCGGGGCGTGGATCGAACCCATGACCATGCGCTTATGAAGCGAACGCGTAGCCACTGCGCCACGGGCCCCGGCGGATTAGTATGATGTTTAGCTTTAATTATAATCTATATGGCTCTTCGTATTATGCGTTCTTCACAGTGTCTTCTGTGTATCTTCGCCTCTGTCGTTCTTCAATCGATACCGAATTGGTTTTCATCGCTGCTCTTTTTTTTTTCTTGTGTTGTGATTGTAAAAGTTTGATCTTGCCTAGTTTGGGTAGTGGCTATGGTTATAACAGCTCATATCAATCTTCAGCATAAAAATACAGCTCTGGTCCAATATAATGCTTTAATTAACACCTGTCCTATATGGTTCGGCATTTTGCGTTTGACCCGATGTTTGCTACTTTCAGAAAAAATGAAATAGCAATCTCGTGAGTCATGCCTCGAGCCCCAATTAATTTCCTCTGATGATGATTTCCTGGAATGCTTATTCGATACTCACTTCCCCGGATGTGTGGATATTACATCTTCGGATGAACCTGATAGACATCGATTGAATGCGCACTAAATCGCTTTGCCTCTTTTAAATCTCCAAAATGTGAATACTTTAAACATGTTTTGATAAAACTGCTTGTTTGCAGCCTTGCTATTTCCAAATCTTGGCGGGATTATACTGTCAAGTTTATCCCACAAGTGGATAATGCATCGTTTGAAGATCAGACCTATCAATTTGACTTATTTCTTCTGAAATGATTAGAACGCTTTGTCCAGCATCTAATCCGTGATGATTTTCTGTTTGTTTGATTGATTAAAGGTGATTAAACGTTGCAGGTGATATTAAACTTCGCAAAATCGAAAATAAGTAAGCAATCTGAAACCGAATATCTTATTCTTTGCTTTATTACTTTTAATTAATTAGAAAACATTCTTCTAATATCGCACTACTTGTGATTCATCAAAAAAAATCTATATTCATCAAGTATACATAGATAGGTATCGATAACCGATGGAACTTGTTGTTGCAAATTGCATTCCGCAAATGATTATGGAATAAAAAAAGAAACGACATTAGTGAAGTGGAACTGGTCAGGCAGGAAGGGGAAGAACCGATAAGATAGGTTTCTCGTATCAGAGACTCGACTTGAATTATATACTATTACGCCATTTCGACTTGTCACAGGCCGATCCCGACCTATACTTTTCATGGAAGGAACGAATTTGCTTATTGGTTCAATATGTACATTGTTAGTCTTCTCGTCATCGGGATGACGATCGTTGTGGAGAAACCAGCTACCCAGGCACGTGTTCGTAAAACGCGCGTCATTCCTAATAAACATTTGCTGTAAGCAATTATCACTCCAGATCTCACGAATGGTCAACGGATAGGATAAGAGTTCCGCGGCAGCTATATGCAAACACGTGAAAAGAACTACTTTCAGATGAATGAATCAGAAAAAAATCTGACTAGAATCGGACATCTTACACAGTCGCCGTGAGCGAGATCTGGTTTAATAAGCAGTATGCCAAAGCGTAATCGAACGCAAATTTTAAAGATTGAGAAACATTACTATCAAGCTGGCTAATTTGTTGATGTGTAGGGGAGACTGGGGAGACAAAAAAAAATGCAAAAATGCTCCTCCACCGGAAGATATACCTAAGGTGGCAGCCCCACCACGGTGGATAGGGGACCTTAGGCCAACAACCTACTGTTTTCGAAACCCAAACACCGTTACAGAAACCGAAAATGAAAGATTACGAACTGATTCAACGGCAACGACTTTTAGCACGAAACAACGGACAACAATTGGAACTTGGAATGTATTAACCCTAGCCCAGCAGCCCAGCAGGGTAAACCGGCACAACCAGCCAATGCATTGAGGAGGCATGCTGTTTGAAACTTGAGATCCTAGGACTGAGCAAAGTCCGTTGGCCGAACTTTTGAGAACACAGATTGGCGTCAGGTCAAATTCTGCTATGCGCTGGCCTACGAGGTGAATACGCTCCTCGCCACCGTGGAGTTAGATTCCTGCTCAGCGCTCACGCCCACGCTACGCTCATGAAGTGGGAACCTCTTAATGAGAGAAGAATTACAACAAGATTCGAAACACGGATTCGAAACCTTACCATGATCCAATGTTACGCACCAATCCAATGTTACGAATGCTGTCGTGGACAAGATTCCGAAAGGTATCAAGACCCTCATGCGCAACTTCAACGCGAAGGTGGGTTCCGATAACTCGGACTATGAGCACGTCATGGGACGCCATGGTCTCGGAGAAATGAGCGAAAATGGAGAGCTGTTTGCAGAGTTTTGTGGCAAAAACGACATGGTAATTGGGGAATCGCTCTTTCCTCATCGACCAGTGCACAAAGTAATATAAGTGCTGGCGTCACGGAAAATCAAATCGATCGCATCTGCATCAGCCGAAAATGGAGACGGAGCCTTCTTGATGTGCGGAACAAACGTAGCACCAACATTGCGTCCGATCATTACCTCCTAATCGGCGAGATCCTGCGTATTGGTAGGACTCATCAATAGGAGGAGAAACTCGGGCGCCGGTTCAACACACGCCGACATGAAGACGCTGCGTTGAAAAGGTCCTTCGTCGAGGAGCTAGAGAACCGTGCTACGGATATTCCAGAAGGTGAAAGCGTAGAAGATTAATGGAGCGCCATCAATAACGCCTTCCTTGCCACCGGCGAGGATAATTTGAGTAAGCTACGCACCCGGAGAAAGCAATGGATCGCAGAAGATACCTGGAGGAATATAGAGGAGCGAAGGAACGCTAAAGCCACGATAGAACGAGCGAAAACACGAGGAGCCAAAGCGCGCCAAAGCCCGTCAGCGCTATTCGGCTCTCGAGAAGGAAATGAAACGTTCATGCAGACGGGACAAAAGAGAGTGGACGGACTCCCTAGCCGACGAAGGCGTGAAAGCCGCAAACACCGGCGACATCCGTGATTCGTATGCAGAAGGTTATGGGTTCAATCCTTGGGGCAAGACACTGTACTGGAGAGTACATTTTCCTTCACAGAGTTGCTCAAAATTTTTCCGGATTGTTCCCGTTTTTACTTGGGTGTTGAATACTTTTGATTTATCAAAAAATCAAAACAATATTGCCCGATATCTCGCTTTTCTTGCAGTTTTAGGGGTGTTTTTCAACAAATTTCGTCGAGAGTTACTACTCAGAATTTCTCAAAGTTACTCTCGTTTGCAGTGTCTTGCCCCTAGGTTCAATCTCCGTTCCGTCCCACACTGCATGGGGCAGGACTGAAAATACACGAAAAAAACCTCTAGCTCGTCGAAATGTCGAGATCCACATGTGGTGTCTTCAGAGAAAATATTTTTAGGTCAATATTCTGAAGGTTCTTAGAATCGATATTCTGAACGGTAGTGATTTTTTCGTATGTTATTCGCATAAAAGTCCTGTAAGTCATTTTGGCCAAATTGCATTTTAGCGATATGTCTTCGGCAAAATTGTACGGCTATTTATGCTGAAAAAGTTTGACGAAGACGTCAAATTTACAAAGCCTACTATTTTTGAGATATTAGCCGATTTATAAAATACCGATACTATAACATCCTTGTAGATGAGTCCTTTATCCCAACAGTTGCAATGGATTTGACGCGACCTTCTTGTGACCTTGTGACAAATCATCCCGTAGAAGCTTGACAAGTGATGTGAATCTCATTATTCACCCTGTTGGAAGAAGATTCTTATAAACCCGCGGATTTCGCGTAAGTGTCTCTACTTACGGGTCCGCCACACCCCCTTTTGGCCCTTCATACAGCGGTATGTTGAATTCAGAGCGGTAATGAAATTTATTCTTCACTGTTAAGTGGAACTGCATGCAGAGCAAAACTCAAGCTAGGATGGTGGCTACCTACATACATACATACATACATTAGCCGTTTTATAAAATACCTACCTAATATCGATATTTTTCATTAGCTTTTTTTAATATTTTTTTTACAGACATGAAAATCATGTATACGAAAAAATATTACATGAAAGCCATATATTTTTTAGATGATCTTTCTATCTATCTACTTTCTTTTTGCCTCTTCTCTACATATACAACTCATGAATATTCATATGTTCATACCCATCCCTAGATCCAGAAATGAATTGAAAAAAAGTCGTTTCCCTTCCTTCCAACTTCCACAGCAGGTGAATATAACGCCTACAAGTTATGCAACCAATGCGAACTGTGCCGCTTGACCTTCATATTCACCACACAATCTATCACCTCATGAATACTATTGATCTGGCGGCGTTCAATTTGAAAAGCAAACATGCGGTGTGTGTGTATTTAGTTTTGGAGAGGGACTTTAACCTAGTGGTCATTCGTCCCTCCGGCAAACATGCGGTGAAATAATCCCCTATCCATCGATTGCATCACCGACCCAACGCAACGGTGACTCCCAGATCCCCCAGCCTTTCCGTCTAACAAATACCCCAGTCCGTGCGGGTTGTGGGGACGCAGAGGTGTCTCTAGTAGCAACAACAAGTACACTTTAACATTCCTTTCCCTTCCGAGCTGACTATAGGGACTTGGCCGGTGCCGTTATTGATCAAAAATGCATGAGCTGCTAAAATTGCCCTTTGAGAATAAGTGGAATGTCCCAGCTCCTTCTTCAGTTGGATCTCAGTGCATGTATAGTCAGAAATAATCGTTTTTTAGTCGTTTAGGATTTCAAATCTGGTTCTTTATTTTGAATGAATTTTGAAGAGCATCATTTTTTCCTTACCACGCTATTTTTTTAAGATTCAAAATGTTTCACAACTACATTGATACTTGATTGTAGTTGAAATGAGATGCATAATGAACAATATGCAACTATTTTTCATCATATATGTGAGGAATTAGCTGTATTTTGTAGTTTGTTATTATTAACGTATTTTTTAACATTAAGCTATTTCTACACTTACAGCTAAATTCACGAATAAAAAGAAATAAAAAAGTTTAGCGATTATGATACAAAAATGAGATATATAAAATACTGATGATACTGCATAAGCATATGCTCTGTCAAAGCATTACGTCTCACACAAACATTTAGTGTCTTTCATACAGGACTTGTTAAGGTGAAGGTCCCTTTCGTCTACTTCCAAAATAAATCATTTTGCCTCATGTTTGCTTGCATCCCGAGACCTTGCATCTAGGCATCCAAACGAAGCAGGCTGAAAATGTAAATGAATGTTTTTTATGAGTGAGTAAACAACAACTGGCATTTCAGCCTTGTTGGTCAGCTAGAAAACCCGATTTGTGCTCTTGAAATTGGAATAATTTGTAAGATGACCATTATTGTGACGGGCATCTTCAAATTCTAAGCGGGGGTTATTAATGCTGTATTACCCCACTTATTCGATACTTTTCAATACCACACTTTTTAATTCGTACTTCGCTAATTCGACGTTTGTCGCATTAAAAAAAGCTAAAGACAAGACAGATATAACGAGAGTAAATTTGTTTTCAAAGTGTTGCTCACCATTCCTCAGGATCTCTCTGATGCCAGAGAAAAATCAAGCCGTATTGTCCGATTTCCCGCGTTTCAGAGACGTTTCTGAATGAATTCGAGAATTGCTCAGAGTTGTTCCGGGTTCTACAGTGTCTTGCCCCTAGAAAAATTGTTCAAATGCTACAGCGATGCACACTGTAAATGCGAAATAATCCAATATTGTGTTTATACTCACATCCATACAGCTCCTCTTGCAGCCACCATACTTCTGGAAGAGCAGAATTGGTGCTATTCGATACCCGAATCACCAGGATATCAATCGGAATAAACTCCGGAAGTCAAGTCAACAATCATAGAACGAGCATTCTATTCGTATAATCACAATATCTGTTGGATTTGTGTTCAATAAAAATGTTGCAAATTAACCTACCCTTCAGTTCAGCAAAGGGTATGAGCAGCATTCTGCCAACTTGGTCGAGGCATAACTCTTGGTTGAGCTAGTCGAGGATTGTTTGAGAATTACAGTAGGATATGTGGTATTTGGAAAACTTCATCAACGATGGGAATCAAAGTTCGTCAGTTTGTGTTTGAATGATTTCGTTGAGCTTGTAATGATCCCTTGAAGATGGAAAGGAAGATCAAAAATGACTTGATACTCTTTGGTTCTACGCATACCGTTCTAAATGGCCGCAGTGATAATATTGTTTATTTATACTAACATGTGTTGCTTGTTTTCGTATTAATATTCGTTTGATAAAATAAATAAAAAAAATGTTGCAAATTCAACTTTGTTGAATAAGACTACAAAGTAAAGGCATTATTTGGGCTGGTTTGTATGCATATCAAGTTGCCTACCTAATGCAAAAACGATACTTCATACCCTTTACTATACACACAGGAAATGTGTTTGTTTAGATCCGTCAGTTCTACGAAACGATAGCTTGGAACCTGATGCGACAGCAGACCAAACTGAAATTGAATGCGATGATTCGATTCCTGTTCCAGGGAAATCCCAGCAATATAATTTGTAGTTCTGCTTGCTATGCAAACAAATATGATATTGGTGTCTCAGATTGAGTCGAACTTGTGGGAACTACAAATATGGCAATTCAGCACGCCTCTTCGAACAAACATATAGTATAAAACTTACAAAGTGGCGAATTGGTCACAAGGCAAAGAAAGCTCTCATCAAATAACTGTGGAAGTGCTCATATAATACTAAGCTGAGAAGCAGTCTTTGCTACAGTTGAGACGATACGCCAAGAAAAGACGATGCTTAGTTAAAAAATCAATACTCTACTTAGCTTGAATCGGTGAAAATCGAACAATTTCTACACAGTTCATGATGTATGTACATGTAGAATATGTAGATTTGAAACAATCATGGATCTAGATGGCACACAATATGATTGAGCTTGAACTTCGCATCATAAATCCAGTTAAAATATGAACTTGTAAATTGCAAGTCATTTCGAACAGTTCTATACCTACTCTTCAAGACACATTCCACGCGTTACGTTTTGCGCGAGAATCAAATTTTTGCTTCCAAAAATGGTTATGTTGTTAAATACATGCCAACCAGTATATCAAACGATCAGATTTGATTAAAAGATTCATTTAATGCTTAGCAAATGTGAATTGGAACTTTTTACTTCAAGAAACACCAAGAAATAGAGCGTAACGGGACACCATCGCAAAAAACGGTAAATTTTGACTTAACGACAAGAAATTTGCTACTTTCTCGGAACATTTATCAAAGTTTCAAATGCTACAAGAAAAATAGAAGCAATAATCTTCATTTTGGTGCAAAAAGAATAAAAATCGATAGCTGTAGCACTAAAATATCGTTCAACGAAGTTCAAAAAGCACGGTATAGAAGTGCGTGGAATGTGTCTCAAGGGAAATGAAAGGACGGTTGCTTATCGTTTGTGCAAGGCAGATCTAAGCTGAAAACCTGATCCGGCAGCAAACAACGATATCAATTGATGGCGCGAAACATAACACTCTTATCGGCGAATGATTTATCAAACGACCTTTTACTTGTTTCAATTTCGCGCGAACACAGCATGCCACCGCAATGATCGACGTCTACACTGCGCTCACGCTGCACGTTTCGGTATCATCGTCTTGTTTTGCTAATTCAACACTTTCGAAGTCTACGCCGGTGTGGAAGGTAGGTGCGAAACCCTGATGTAAACAAATATCGCGCAAACACTACTACGCGATAAACCGGCACCGACTTTTTTTTTGCGGGAATTTTTTCGCGCTTGTCGCGTTATTCCTTGAACTGTCACCGTTTCGCGACCAAATCTGGCGACGCGACCATGACAGACAAGTTCTTGTTTCCCAAGGAAACCTTTCCTTTTTATGCTTGTTCCGAGAAAAAAAAATGTCATTGATTAAGTTGGTTCTGCCTGTAGCCTGTACAGTGAGCCCGCATAACCCGCTGAGATTAAACAAGAAAATCATAAAATTTCGTCACCTTTCTGAACTGTGCGATGATGATTATCACGAGTATCGTCACGACCGTCGCCGTCGATGTCGTCCCATGAGTTTCTGTGACTTGCACGTTGTATCAACGGTGACGCATCTACTATGATCTAATTTTTTAACACGACGTCACACGGCTTTTAGTATCTTTCTTCTCACACATCTATCGAAGCTCTTTAGGTACAATCACAACAGCTTTTCTCCGTATGGGTATGTATTGCTTTCTAGAAAAACGTGTTCGACTGCGATTTCAGGTTCAAGATCACATCCGTAAACAAACGTCTAGAGCTCCGGTGCACATACTTCGCAGATCACTCCGGATTACTTCACGAGCACTTCCCAGCTAAATCTGCGTAACGTGACACTATGGACGCACGTCGCCAATGCAGTTTCACACTTTTGCAAACACTATTTCCCGGAAAAATTTAAGCTAGAGACGTAAAAAAAAACAAAAATGCAAACTCAACGTGGACGGCGCGGACTTGGCACACGGTGTTGCGAACGTAGTCACATATAAGATAAGGCAATATCGCGCGCGCGGCGAGGGAGCAGCTCGTACTCAGATCGTCACGACGCGGGGAGTAGCAGCGCTCGACTGGGACTGACCGAACGCGAACAACGACGGCTGGATGTAATCATCATTCATCGTGCAAATCGACACCAATAACAGCAGCAACAACAACTGCTGCTGCTAGCAGCAACGTGTTGAGCCGGCGTAGTGTGTATAGTGTTGATTGATAATGCCGCGGGCCAGCTGAGCGGGTTAAGCGGCATTTGGACAATGAGAATTGTCGTAAATATTTTTTAATATTTTTTATAAATGTTCTTTAAATTTAAATGAGCTTGTGCAACAAACAGACTGGGTCAACAATAAGGCCGATTTTTTGGAGCAAAACTTTTTCGATTCCTTTAAAAGTCTAAAACAACTGTGCAAATTTTGGGTGCAACTGATTGCGTCCCGTATTATGTGCTACGATTGAAATTCGTATGAGATATATGTATGTATAGTATACTATAGTATAGTATAGTATACTATAGTATAGTATAGTATAGTATAGTATAGTATACTATAGCATGGAATAAACGTATTTTTTGCATTTTGCTCATAAGTTAAAAACATTAAGTCTAAAGCCATGTAACTAATAACGTTAAATTACTATACATACATCAAATAACTTTGTCGAAGTCCGCAAAGTGATCTGAAGCCTGGGCGCCACACAGTGATGCGGCACCATACCAAAGGTGGCAAAAAGTCTCAACATCAATGATATTCGTTCAAAGCTTATAAAAACTTTATTATTTATTAGAATAAGTTAACTAGAAGTCATGTTGACTTCCTATTGGCCACATTGGCCACTTCCAGGACCGTTCCAGAATCCTGGTTCCCCTGGGGAAGTGGAAAATTTAGTGATTTTTGCAAACCCATCTTGCGACACATCGTTTGTCATGATTTTGCAAAATAGATCCACTAGAAGTCAATTCAGAACTTTTGGGCCAGATTGGTCACTTTCAGGACCGTTCCGGAATCCTGGTTCTCCTGAGGAAGTGGACAATTTGGGAACGCTTTTCACCCTCCAACGCCCAAAAGGGAACCAATGGAGATTTTTTTTTTTTTGAGTGACAAGCAAATAGTACAATTGAAATGTTCATTTTGCCGAACCGGTTCTTTTTTGAACCGGTAAAAATATTTTATAATTCCGATTAGGAATCGTTAAATTTTGTATAATTTATTTTCATGGGAAATTAAACATATGAATAAAATGTGTGATTATGTGAACCGGTATGCTCAACCGCTTCACTTTTGAACCGGTAAAATCAGGAATTTCGTCCAACTGCTGGTGTTCTATATATTATGATAAACGAGTGGAGAATACATTATTTGTTGGACCGGTTTGTTTAACCGATCCATTTTTTTTAGTAAAATAATTACCGTAAAATGGGGTGTCAACTTGACACTTGATTGCGCGCTTCTGACCTGAGAAAAGTGCAAGTGAGTGAAACTCTTTGCAAGTGAGTGTTCCTATCCTTGGTGTCAAGAACTCATGGGGTGTTAAGGGATTCATCTTTACTTTGAAAAATCGCCAAGCCGTATAAACATTGATTTACTAATTCCAAATTTGCTTCAAATGTGTGTTGGAAATAAAGGTATACTGTAAAGATTATCACTCATATAAATGCGTTTTTAACTGGACACTAGAGATCAAAAATAGAACGGCATTGCCATTTCTAAATTTCGCTACCATTGAAACATTCATTTGTAAGGTCAGAAATATTATTAGAAAAAATATGTGAGTAATCGTAAAGTGTTCTACAACTCATTTCAGACGAAACTAGGGTAAAATATTTGATGTTACTGAGGTGGTTTTCGAACACCGAAAATTTTTGTGAAAAAAGTCTAGTTACATAAACTGGTGGGGTGTTAGGGGATGAATTTTCTTATATAACTTTTTTATTTGTATCACGAAGTTTTGAGGCAATTGATACATTGTATAACAGTAACTATTCCGAGTGACATATAACGGATTTCATTTTGGGTCATAAGCATCCCAACAGTTGCTATGGATGATGAATTCAACTAATTCAATATAAATCTTCAGAAACAAGTGTTAGATTGATACGACAAATTAGAAAATTTGTCAAATGTTTATACTCAATGTCGCACTAGTCCCTTCTTTACAGAAGTTTGTGTTCTTTAAATGTTTTGTTATGTTTAAATGACGGCTTATTCTTCAAAATTGATTTTCCATCCGTTTTCTTATTTAACCCTAAAAGGGATACCTGGGGTCCATTGGACCCCAGGCGCCTTTCAGAGCTCGTTTTTGATGGAACACACTCAGCGAGCTGACGAAACACAGTTTACACCCTGGGGCACCTAATGATGCTTGCATATAAAACATTTCAATATAAATGAGTTTTTAAGTGAACAAAAAACTGTAAATACACATCCTGAGATCGCAGTAAGCTACGCGTGCGCGAGGACGTGTTTGTTTTTCTGTCACGGAATTTCTCTTATCCGTGAAATTTAGATTCAAAGAAAAAAAGTTTCTCAATTTTTCTAGCGAATTAAGCTTATTGATTATTGAAACGTAGTGCTTATATGTAGTAATTCCAGTGTGATTAGAAGCTCCTGAACAAGCATTGCCCCTATATTCTCCACCATTGGTCAACGTTTCTAAAAGGATTGGCGGCACGACGACTCTCTTCCACACCTGGACGGTCTTCTTCAGCTGGAAAGATTTCAATGGGAGTTCGGCTTTGAAATTGACTTCTAGTAAGAGTATCAACAGGATCAGTAAATTCGGTGAGATCTTTTCATTACTAGTTAAGTGAAATTGTGCGCATTTTCATGGCGTCTCGCGTCTTGTTCTTAGCGGATGCGCCTAATCTTTGATTTATTGATGACCACTTTTATACCCAAAGCAATAAAAGAAGAAAAACAATTGCATGATGAAAATATAGTAAAAATCAGCGGATGGCTTTGAGCAATGCACCGTCTATTATATGCTCATTTTATGTAGGAGCAATTTGTGAGTGTCGTCGCTATACACTGCTGTTTGGTGCCATGGTTTATTTTTTTTTTTTTTGCACAAACTGGTAATTTCAAACATAGCCCGTTACTTTCGCAGTACATTACTATTTCCAAAACAATATTCATCATAAAATGTTTTCATTGATATTTAATCATAGCTTCCAGACGGGTGAACTTGATTCTTTGATTTGGGGATAATTGATTTAAAAATCTCTGTTTTTAGGTCGTTCCGCCATAACTTGGTTGGTTATGCACAGGTTGAAAAATTATTTTTGTGCACGATGTGATACGCATGTGCAGTATTAATTTTATAATAATTCAATCGCATAATTTAATCCTACTAAATTCTTGATCCTTCCCAAACCAAAATCCATATCCTTTCTATTTACGAGAGCGTCGGTGAGTCGCTGACCTCTCGATAGATAGATGTCATCCCTTTCCTACTATCCCTTCCCATCCACATAACGTGTTTCTTATCGTTTCAGAGAGCGATCAATGGCGCTTAAGCCTAGGCTTGTTAGCCAGGACACAGTGCAAATACCTGTGCCCCATCCCGGAAACAATAAGGCCCATGGAGTGACAAAATCTCTTAGCTATGGCACTCCCAACGTTGCTGTTCAAATTCACTACACTTACACTCACACTAACCTATCTACATGATCTACTCTAATACACATACACAAACTGAATCTTGTCATATCACTCGCTTATAGTGATTCCCAAATCAACCCATTCCAAATATCCAACTCCTTGACACCTATGGGGGCGTCGGTGAGTCGCTGACCTTTCATAAAGTAGGTGTCATATCATCACATCCTATCCTATCCTTGTAACGGAGAAGATGGGCGTGGCCGGCAATGGAAGTTCTCATGTCTTTTTTACTTCAACCTCTGATTGGATTGTTGTTCCCTCCAAAATAGCATTCCATAAGCAATTGGAGTAGAAGTATAAAAGATATAACATGACAACTTTCAGTATGCAATCTACGAATTCCCTGGCCAAGATCACAGGGTTCGACGGTATTAAAGTGAAGGATGTTTATTGTAATTCTTGTAATGAAAATATCACCTTTAACATTTTAATGCGCCTCCAACGGTTCATTGCGAACCGGCTGCTACAGATGGAGTATGGCTGATTTATCAGAAATGCTCGATAAACAGGAGGGACCTGCTGGGGCCTAGTAGTTTCTATACCCAGAAAACAGTTCCGGTCGATTGAGTCTGGGAAGGTTTCGAGAGTCGTTGTGAATCATAATGCAAATTTTTGTGTTTTGTGATGAGTCCCGGAATCTTTTTTGAGTCAGCAGACTTTGAACTGTTTCCTGGGCTTCCCACTATTCGGTTAATTTTAACAAATACACTATACAAATACAAATTTAATTCAAATATGAAATAATTAGTAGTATCTCGCGTATTCAATTTGCTTATACATAGTCCTCAACATTTGATGTGCTTTCGTGATTCAATTTTCTTTATAGTTTTCAATATCGATTTAAAATAACTAATAAACTAATAGTGGGAAGTGCAGCATTTAACAGTGCTTGCTTATAGATTCGAAGCTAACGTGTGATCAAGACAAAATCGACAAAAACTGACTACTTCGACTTTGACTAACGTAGACTATGACAAATTAGATATTTTTACATTTTTCGACTGAGTGTATGAAAGGTTTTCTTTAATATGGACTTATTTGGACCGATGCTGATAGTGCTAGGGATGTGGACGAAAGACAACTTTCAAAGATAATAAAAACAATACTAAAATGAGGATCAACAAAAATGGACATAACAAACACATCGACTATCTAACAGATCATAGGCATACCAAAGATAACTGAATTGTAAGGCACAGCATAAATATGAACAATAACATTCTTTAAACCTTGACATGACAAATACAAAATCGACCATATGACAAAACCGAAACTTTCACACCTTCTACCGTAACCTTCTGAGTCAGTACGCAACAGTGTCTTACTGGACGACATTTTCCGTGCACGGCTGGTGAACTGCTTCTGAAGGATTACGTTCTCTATCCTATCCAAAGGCCTAGTGAACTGTCGTTGTCCGCGCAAACGCGAGACGCTTGTGCGCACAGGGAGAGGTTTCTACGTCCGTCGGCATGCCGCTAGGAACCTTTCAAAAAAAAAAAAAAAAACAACAACAACAACACAACTTTCAGTATGCAATCTACGAATTACTCCGTTACCACGCAACGCAACGCAACGCAACGCAACGCAAAAAACTGTAAATATACATCCTTAGTTTACAACCTGTTGGTCAGTCCGAACTGTTCAATTTGATTACTCTAAATATTGTGTTTCCAGTTCAAAACCGAATTAGCGACATTTTTTCTTTTACTTCCGCTGCTTTTGCCTTGCGTTATACACTATGTCGGAAGTGGGGCGCTGTATAGAATACCAGGTGTACAATACAGCGCCCCACTACCGACATTGTGTTTAACGCAAGGCAAAAGCAGCGCAAGTAAAAGAAAATATGTCGCTAATTCGGTTTTGAACTGGAGACATAATAGTAACTGTGTGTTGGTTAAAAATTGAAGCCACTCAGGTACAATCGACGGTCTTTTTTCACAATTTGAGGCTTTAACAAAAAAAAATCATATACAAAGACAGAAACTGTCCCTGCACCTTCAGAACTATGATTATCTTTTTTCGGCGGGGTACAAGAAATATTACAGTCACTGTTTACAAATATGTATCTTCATTTTTTTCAAAAAAAAAACAAATTTTGTAATCTATATGCGTAGCAGGCAGCAAGACAATGATCGGACCGCTTTTCATGAAAGTTTTAAGAAGTAGACCGTATGAATTAATGGGATCGAAAAATTTTTCCGTCCCTCAACACCCCATTTTACGGTACATTATATCTCTTGAGGACAAGGATGGGAACACTCACTCGCAAAGAGTTACACTCACTTGCTATTTGCATTCTTGTGCGAACAGTCGACCGAAACAGACGTGTATCGGAGAGTGTGAAAATAAAAAGTTCAGTGACAATAGTCACATCGGCTCCTATTGTGTTGCCAAACAATTGTCGACAGCGTGCTCTTGAGCAAAAGAGCAAAATGGAAACTCGTGTTCGCAAGAACACGGTTAAACTTGTGTGTTCCTCTGGAAGCAAGACCCCAGCCCACCTCGAAGTATTGAAGTTTGCCCTGCAACACCTGAAAGTCCCCCCAGCTGACCTTCATTCCGTCTACCGGGATGAAAACGAGAACAGATTTTACCTCAAGTTCATCGACGAAGCGAAGTTTTCGAACTTCATTCAAAGCCTCGAAGAAACCTACACTTTCCCCTACGAAGATGGTTCCACGACGCGAGTTCATCTGGAAATGGCCAGCCGGATTTTCAGGTACGTCAGAATCTTCAGTTTACCACCAGAAATCGACGATAAGGACATCGCGCACGTGCTCGGTCAGTACGGCACAATCCGGCAGCACGTAAAAGAACGTTTTGCAGCAGCACATGGAGTTAACATTTACACAGGAGTCCGGGGAATACACATGGAAGTGGCCAAAGAAATCCCCCCGCAGGTGTACATCGGCCATTTTCGGGCCAGAATCTATTACCACGGCATGAAGAATAAGTGCTTCCTGTGCAAAGGCGAAGGCCACGTGAAAGCAGATTGTCCTCGAGCGGTTCCTAAAGATGGCGGCAACAGCAGCAACAACAGTGGCAGTAGCGGTTCATCGTATGCGAATGTAACTGCGCTTGGTGAAGCTGCCAAGAGCGAGTTACCAAGCGGCAACGTGGACCGGCCCGAACAAGTCATTAGCGAAACAGAAACCACACACGCAGCATCTTCTTCCAAACCAGCGACAGACCCAACGACTACTGAAGCAACCCTGCAGAACACAAGCGCCGTGGGAGAGAGAAACGAAATCCTCGATCCAACAGTGAACGTGGATGATCGTGAGGGACACGATATGGATAGGGGAACAGAGCCCAAAATGCCAAGATGGGGTAAAATGGCCCAACTCATAAAATCATTCCTGTATGGGGCTTGATCACTACTTTAGGTGAATGGTGTCAAGATATGTTTGCATCGAACATTATTCTAGAAGCTAGGCCACCAAACCCACGAAAAATCCTTTGATTTCCCAATGAAAATTGGCAACTTCCGGTTTTTCGTGATTGCAATTAAGGTTTTCTGGTGATTTTATTACCAGCCAAGTGTTTCCAACGAGATTGAGGCACACATGGAGACGCATGGTTATTGATGTCTACGCTTTCCATGTTAGGGGTCATTCAAATATTACGATCATCGTTTTGCGGGGAGGGGGGTAACACTCCATTTATTGAATTTACGAAAAAGCGGGACAGAGGGGGGAAAAGGAGCCGGAAATGCCCGAAAACTGATGGACGTAATTTTTGAATGTTTTCATGAAGTGGCATCTTACCCCATGGCAGACGGTCGTTTTGCACCACTTCCGTTTTACGAATCAGTTTTTAAAATCGCTAAAAATCAATGAAAATGCAATAGTTAAGTGAATAGTTTTGCTGAAGTAACGAGCAAATATTGTCTAGTTGCTGTTACCACTTTGAAAGCCTAACAAATGAGGCTAATTGTCATTGAAAACGATGAAAGTTTGAAAAATGGCATCTTACCCCACTTGACCCTACTCCCGCTCCAACCGTAGCAGACCAGGAGTCCAACGAAGAGATGGAGATCGACGAAAGAAAAGCGGCGCTAAAACGAGCGATGATTTCTTCATCAGAAGATGACACCCAGCAATCAAAGGAAGTCCTATTCGTCACGGTTCAGCAACGAAAAGGTAAACCCGATCCGAAAAAAGGTAAAGTATCGGAACCGCTGCCTACCGCAGCGTTGGAGAAAAGGTCAGTATCCAAAAGTCAACTAACAATCGCACCCCGAGTAGTCCCCCATCCTCCAAAGCGTACAAAATGATTTATGTCAGAAAAATTGCCACGTTGAACATCAACGCAATTGGAACAGACACCAAGAAATCACTTCTCAAAGATTTTCTCTGGAATAACGACCTGGATGTTGCTTTTCTCCAGGAAGTGTCCTTCGAAAATTTGTCATTCATACCATCTCATTATGCTCTTGTCAATATCAGTTCGACGAACAAAGGTACTGCAATTCTCCTCCGTAAAAACATCGATCCCAAAAGCGTTTTACTAAACCCCAACGGGAGGATTTCCTCTATTGTTTTTGATAACGTTAACTTTATTAACATTTATGCACACTCTGGAAGCCAATTTAAAAAAGAAAGAGAGACTTTTTTCACGGAAGATGTCATGCCACATCTGTCCAGTGACTATCCCAATGTAGTACTTGGCGACTTCAACTGCATTCTGGATTCAAGTGACTCCAACTCAAACGTCAAAAATATCTGCAAAGGCCTTCAAACTCTGGTTTCTTCATTGCAGCTCCTCGATGCCGAAAAGATGCTCAACAAGAAAACGTTATATACATTCCACAGAGGTGATTCTAGATCTAGACTAGACAGAATCTACTGCACGGACATATTTTTGAAATTGGTAAAATCGATTGAAATTCTCCCGATGGCTTTCTCAGATCATCATTCTGTGGTCATGAAGTATACAGTTACCGATCCGACCTGCATGATTTTGCAAGGCAGAGGATTTTGGAAGGTTAACCCTTCCCTGGTGAATACCCCAGAAATTGCTGATAAATTTATCCAAACTTACACTCAGTTGAAACAGCAACATTGCTTTCATGAAAACTTTAATCAGTGGTGGAATATTACTTTAAACGAAAAGCAAAACAGGTTTTTAGAGCTGAATCGTTTGCCATCAACGAAGAAACTCGAAGGGAAAAATCATTTCTGTACGCCTGCTTGAAACAAATTTCTAACTCCATGATGCAGGGCAGAACATGCCCGGATGAATTGGCCTTCGTGAAATCCAAGTTGATGGAAATCGAACAAAGAAGATTGCAAAATTATAGATTAAAATTTCAACCCAATACTTTGCACGAGGAAGAAAAAATAGGATTTTATCAAATTTCGTCCAGATTGAACAAAAGTAGCGAAGCGAATATGCTTAAACTAAAAATTAACGGCTGTGTAACTTCCGATAGTTCAACACTGAAAAACTACTTAGAAACTCACTTTAAAAAATTGTTTGAAAAACAAGATTTCAACAGAGCTGGCGTGGATTCCATTTTAGATCATGTCAGTAAATCATTGACTGCAATAGACAAAACTAGTTTAACAAAACCAATCACAAATGACGAATTGGAAACTGTGCTTCGGCAATGTGCTAAGAAAAAAAGTCCTGGATCTGACGGATTAACGTACGAATTTTACATTGCGTATAAAGACTGTGTCAAAACAGAAATGTTAAAGCTGTTCAACATGTACCTGGTGGAAGGAGTGCCTCCACCGGCTGCTTTTTCAGAAGGGATAATATCGCTTATTCCAAAAAAGGGTGATCTCACCGAAATTTACAATCGTCGTCCTATTTCAATGTTAAATTGTGATTATAAAATTTTCTCCAAGATACTTATGAATCGCCTACAACTTGTAATGGAAAAACTTCTCGGTCCGGGCCAAGTGGCATGTGATCCAGAGAAATCGTGTATTACCAATCTTAAACTACTTAGAAATGTTATTATCCGTTCACAGCAAATGAGACGGCTAAAGGGACTTTTGATGTCTCTGGATTTAGAGAAAGCCTTTGATCAGGTTAATCACGATTTTTTGTGGATTTTGCTGGATAAATATAATTTCCCAACAGCCTTTATTAAATGTATACAAAACATGTACAATGCTGCTTCGTCGAGAATCTTGTTTAATGGATTTCTCACGAGCCCCATAAAAATCAGTTCCTCCGTCAGACAGGGCTGCCCTCTAAGCATGGCGCTTTTTGTTCTTAATGTAGAGCCTCTCATCCGTATGATTTACAACAGTATAAATGGAGTGCTGATTGATGATGTTTTTATAAAAATTTTGGCCTATGCGGACGATATCACTATATTTGTGTTAAATGATGGCGAATTTGACACGGTGCTAGCGTTGATTAACTACTTCAGCATCTACTCAAAAATTAAACTCAATATGAAAAAGTCCCAGTTCATAAGAATTAATAGTTGCAAAACCGGTCCGCAGATGTTGAGAGAAGTAGAAAGACTAAAAGTTCTTGGAGTAATTTTTACGACAAACTTCAAAAATATCATTAGCGAAAACTATGACGATTTAATAAGAAAAATGAAAACTACCGTTAAAAAGCACACTAAGCGGAAGCTCAATCTTTTTCAGAAGGTTCAGATTCTCAATTGTTATATTCTCTCGAAACTTTGGTATGTTGCTCAGATTTTTCCAGCTGAAAACAAACAAATCGCTCAAATACGAACCACATGTCAACAGTTTATCTTTAATTCGTATATCTTCAAAGTAAGAATGCATCAATTATACCTACCGGTCGAAAATGAGGGTTTGTCTCTCATAGACGTAGAATCGAAAATGAAGGCGTTGTTCATTAAAAACTTAATTTTCATTCAAGGGGAACACCCTGTAGATAATTTTATGTTAGCGCAGAAAACGAACAATAAACTTCCTCGTAACACTCGCGAATGGATAGTACTAGCAGAAGAAAAAAAGGCAATATGATCGATCCAACACATGCAACCTTATCTACAAAAGTCTAATAATTGACCTTAACATAGTTCCTAAAATTGAAACAGAGCTGCCAAATATCAATTGGCAAACTGTATGGCAAAATATGCAGCATGGTTTCTTATCGACAGATGGAAAACATGCCATGTTTGTTACATTCAACGATATTGTACCCTACAAAGATAAGTTGCTCCGGAACGGTATTCGTGGAACGATATCAAATATTTGTGAATCATGTGGAAAAGTAGACTCTTCGAAACATCGTATTAAAGAATGTATACGTTCCAAAAAAATATGGGCTTGGGTTACAAAAACAATGCAGAATAAAATGAAACTAAAAATCACGGATCCAGAAGAAATAATATGTACTAAAATAAATAAAAAAGCCTTGAACCAGAAAGCTGGATTATATCTGTGTACAGAAGCTATGGCTTATAATCTAATGTACTTTGATTCAGGATCACTTTATCATTTTGAAAGTAAAATACGAGAAAAAATATGGAATAACAAAGACTTGTTCAAAAGACATTTCGGTGTATTTATGAATATTTGTTAACTGTACATACTAGGATTAAGTTTTTTCTATTGAATAAATAAATTTAAAAAAATAATAAAAAAAAAATGTTCAGCACAGAAGCTTGCAATCAAGAAATGATGTATGGACGACTTTTGCATTGTGGTTTTGTCTAAAACCGAATAGAGTAGGGGTCGCACACTCATACCAAAGTCGTGAGGGAGCTGCGAAGGCAACTCTCCACGAGGTGAATGTAAATTACACGTACGTTGACGGGCAGAGTCCTCCAGGGATAGAAACTGCAGAATGGTGGTAGCTGCTGTAGTTGGCTGAGTCCTAATCAGGTGAACAGAATCACGGAGTTAAAACACACAGCACAATCATTCTCCTGAATTTTGATTAAACAGAATTACACTACACCACGACCAAATCTCACAAACCTTCTTAGGGGGTACTACAAACCGTTACAAGGTCCTGGATTCAATCCCTGACCCTTATCTTTTCTGCTACTTTGTGGGCCCATATATCCGAGGCGGTAAACGCACGGGTATTCAGCATGACCATGCTGAGGGTGACGGGTTCGATTCCCGGTCGGTCCAGGATCTTTTCGTAAAGGAAATTTCCTTGACTTCCATGGGCATAGAGTATCTTCGTGCCTGCCACACGATATACGCATGCAAAATGGTTATTGGCAGTTGTAGCTCTCAGTTAACAACTGTGGAAGTGCTCATAGAACACTAAGCTGAGAAGCAGGCTTTGTCCCAATGAGGACGTTACGCCAAGAAGAGAGAGAAAGAGATATTGTCTCCCTCCTCTCTACTTATGCAACTGTGCCACATTACACCTTCAGAGTAATAAACAAACTAATCTTTCACCTTACGCCTGGCAACCACGCACCAATGCGTGAATCCCTATGCAAAAATAAACACTTCCAAACATTACTCCGACATGCGCATGACCTTGTTCAGATACAGAGGACTCAACAACCTGTTCAAAACAAAAAAAAAAATAGAAGATCACCAACGTTCACACACTGAAGAGGGGATTAATATCCCATTGATTCCTTATGTGAGTCTACCCAAGTAACAGAACTTGCTGAAAAACAATTTCTTTAGCTAAAGTTTTTTTAAGAGTAATTTGTTCCACTCTTGTACAGCAAAATAATAATAATAATGGTTGGTGTCGTTGGTTTCACACTAAATTAAGCACCTTCACAGGCCCCGAGGATACCCACATACAATTTTTTACGCCGGTCGTTTCAGTAGTTTCTGAGTCTATCAGGGCCAGACAGACAGACAGACGGAAATTTATTTATATATATATATATATATATATATATATATATATATATATATATATATATATATATATATATATATATAAGTTACTGAACGGCCCACACCGCCATCATCAACCCAGAACTTAGCCATATCGAACATAAGCATTATTCCCACATTGCCCGCGCCCAGGGCACAGCAACAGACAGCAACAACAACAACAACATCAACGACGACAACGACGACAATCGCGCGACCCATCAGCATTCCACGTTCTGCTGACATCGCGCGACACCAGACACCACCTATCCGGTCAACCACGATAGCAACTAAGTAGTTCATAAGCAAACCAATGAAAAACACTTTGAAAGTTAATAAAATCATTCTTGATCAGGCCTTCAGCCAGAAAAGTTCTTTTTAAAAACTCGTACCCGAAGGTCCGGTCGATTTTTGGCGCAGTCGGTAGGATGCGCAAAGTGTTAGTCGTTTAGTTCCGCGAGTGAAAACTTCCACCCATTGGACAACCAGGGACCAGCAGCATTCAGACAAGCAGACAACCTATTGGGAGAAAAATCCAGGGAACAGCTTCGGAATCGCAGCAGCCTATTGGATAGTGCCAGGGACGAGACGTTTTTATTCTACGAGCGACGACAGCACGGCGCATCCGGACGGGAGTTCATCCGTGAAAACGTTGGCGACGGATTATCGTCAATTTGTGGTGAGTCCCCCAGTTTCCTTTATTTTTAGTTTAGATTTTTTTTTTAGTGATTTGATTAAGTGTTTATTAAGTAAGGAAATTAACTTTATTGACGAGAACACATTTGGTGATAACATTTTTATTCTTCCCTGAATAAGAAAGTGATAGAAGAGTGATAAAAGAGAGTGAGGGAGAGAAGCAAGAACCTTCGTGGGGTCAGAACATTTTCGTGTGTTGAATATTTGTGTAATACATTTTTGAAATTTTGTGTTTTTTCTTGTGAATTTTTGTAAACGCGTGTAACATTCCATTTGTTTAATGAGACCGGGTCTGCGTTCAGCAAATATGGTTGACAACCAGGTCGAAGATTTGCAGCAGCAAATCGAGAACCTTAATGTGATGTTGCGCGAGCGTGATTCGCACATCGCAGACTTAGAGGAAAGACAGGAACAGGATTTGATTCCTCCAGCACCAGCTGTGCCAAGGAATCCGACGATAAATATAGACGAAGAATGCCAGAAAGGGAAAATTCCTGATTTAATCAAAAACTTGCCGACATTTGCTGGCAATCCTAGACAGATTAATCACTGGATTAGTTGTGCCGATCGTGTGATGCAGATGTATAAACACATCATAGGCACAGACATTTACGACCTTTGGCTAATGGAGGTGAGAAATAAAATTATCGGTGAAGCTGGTGATCTACTTGCCTCCAGTGGTACTCCGCTAGTGGGAGCAAAATTAAAGAACAATTAAAGATAATTTACGGCGATAAACGTGAGTTATCTACATTATTACAAAAACTTTTTTCATTAAAGCAAAACAGAAATTCGGTAACGAACTTCTATACAGCAATTAACGATTGCTACACGGGAATATCGACCCACATTCAGATGGATGCCCAATGGAGACATCCAGACGAATTGGTGAAGTTCACAGACAAACTTTGTCTGGAGAAGTTCATAGACGGGCTAGACGAGCCGTACTCGTCTCATGTAGGGCTTTTACAGCCAACAACTTTATGCCAGGCTTATCAGTTTGCTAATGAGAAGGCAAATAAGCTTGCGCGCAGAAATTGCGATTATGATTTTGAAGATCGACGAAATCCGAAAGTAATGCAAACCCATGTATATCGTCCATCTAACAACCCTCTACCATCGAGAACATTTATGAATATCGCAGGAAACGCTAAAACACAGAACTCTTCGCAAATCGCTCCAAATAGAACATCCTATACATCTTTTAATCAACAAGCAACATTTCCAAATAGAGCAGTACCAAATTTTTCAAATCGTCCAGGAAATTTTCCTAACAGATTTGCGAGTCGACCACCTAACCATAACCAACAGAATCAATATTCCAACATTTCAAATAGGACTCAACAAAGTAGATTTAGTCAAAAACCTACTAATGAGTTACAAAATCAGGAAGTGGGCCCTCAATATGAAGATTATAATGATTATAACGATAATCCTGAAATCCCATATCCTCCGGAAGAATTCCAAGATTATCCAAACCAAAATCAAGACCCTTCGTATAATGAAAACGTCGATGTAGACGTAAATTTTCAAACAGCCACAGTTATAGAGAAACTCAGCTGAAATCCACTAATTTCATACCATACATAACTGTGAATAGTAAAAATGGACCTTTAAAGTTTTTAATTGATACGGGCGCTAATAAGTCCATTATTAGTCCTCGTCATGCAAACTTGGGATTTATTCGAGAACTTTTGAAACCAATGACAGTAAAGAATGTTGAAGGTAGATGCCAAATAACACATTTTGTAGAATTAAATCCTTTCTATGGTAACCCTGGGACCGAAAATCTCATCTTTTTAATTTATGACTTCCATGATTATTTTGATGGACTCATCGGATATGAGTCCTTGAACCAATTACAGGCAAGCATTTCCGTACACACTAACACCCTTCATTTACCTTTTGCAAACATTATTATGCAAAAGAAATTTCCAGAAATTTTCAAATTCCAATTACATGCAAATGAAACGCGTGTGATTGAGCTGCCAACTTGTGAAGAAGAAGGAGAATTTCTTCTCTCAAAGGATCTCGTTTTAAACAATGAAGCCTTTGTTCATTCTGGCTTATACAAAGCCGAAAATTTTAAAACTAAATTAATTATAACCAACATGACCAATAAACCCACGGAAGTAGAGATGCTAAAAGGTAGCATCGAGAAAAATAATTTTGAAATTACACCGCCTCCAGAACCAGTTTCTGATAGCAGTGTACACGTAAATTTAATGGATCAATTACGATTGGATCATTTGAATAAGGAAGAACGAGTTGGTTTAGTAAAATTGATATCTGACTATCAAGAGATTTTTCACCTTAAAAATGAAAAATTAACGTTTACTAATGTTGTGAAACATAGGATTGACACTAAAGATGACATTCCTGTGTATACAAAAAGCTATAGATACCCATTTTGTTTGAAAGAAGAGGTGCAAAGCCAAGTTAGAGATTTGCTCAACCAAGGCATCATAAGACCCTCCAATTCTCCATGGTCGTCACCTATTTGGGTTGTACCCAAAAAGATGGACGCTTCAGGAAAGAAAAAGTGGCGTCTGGTCGTTGACTACAGAAAGCTCAACGAAAAGACAATTGATGACAAATATCCAATTCCGAACATAACTGAAGTTCTAGACAAGCTCGGAAGATGTAATTATTTTTCTACAATTGATCTCGCCTCGGGATTTCATCAAATTGAGGTGAACCCAAGAGACATTAGAAAAACTGCTTTTACCGTAGAACATGGGAAATATGAATATATCAAAATGCCATTCGGTTTAAAGAATGCGCCATCCACCTTCCAAAGGGTGATGGATAACGTACTACGGGATTTAATTGGAAAAGTATGTTTAGTATACATGGATGACATCATTGTATACTCAACATCATATCAGGAACATTTGATTAACTTGCGCAAAGTATTTTATGCATTGCGAAAATATAACCTTAAAATACAATTAGATAAATCTGAATTTTTATGCAAGGAAGTAGCCTTTTTAGGACACTTAGTCACGGCCGATGGTGTAAAACCCAACCCTGACAAAGTTGTTGCAATCAAAAATTGGCCAATTCCAAAAACGGAAACAGAGCTTAGAGGATTCCTTGGAACCCTAGGTTATTACCGTCGATTTATAAAAGACTTTGCGAAAATTGTGAAGCCACTCACAACCCAATTAAGAAAAGGAGAAAAACTTACACATAGCAAGGAATTCATCGAAACCTTTAATAAGTGTAAGATTTTGCTAACTAGCAGTCACGTACTTCAGTACCCGGACTTTACGAAGCCCTTTATTCTGACGACGGACGCTAGTCAATTTGCTGTTGGTGCCGTGCTTTCGCAGGGACCAATTGGGCAAGATCGACCAGTTGCATTTGCTTCGAGAACGCTCACCAAAACAGAGGAAAAATACTCTGTAATAGAAAAAGAATTTTTAGCAATCACATGGGGTTGTAAATATTTTAGGCCATATCTGTATGGCAAGAAGTTTACTTTATTCACTGATCACAGGCCATTAACGTACATGTTTAGTTTGAAGGACCCCAACGATAAGATGCTTCGATGGAGACTACGTTTACAGGAGTTCGATTATGACGTCAAGTATCGGCCAGGTAAGCAAAATATCGTTGCAGATGGACTTTCCAGAATCAGGAATGAGGTAAATGCTAACGATACATCTGACTCGTCAGATCATGCAACACATGGTAGCGAAGAAAATAATGCAACAGATTCCTCAGACGCCGAAACATGTCATTCTGCAGAATCTGACGCTAGCGATTTGATTCAAATGACAGAGTTACCCATAAACTTCTTCAGCAATCAAATAATATTGAAAAAGGGCGACATTGAATCTACTGAATATGAGAAAATATTTCCGAATATTCATAGAAGAACTATTATTCGCTTCGACTTTTCCGTAGCCATAGTTCTCAATATTTTTAAAGATTATATGAATCCAAAAAGAGTAAATGGTATCATGTGCGACGAATCTCTTATTAATACCCTCAATATAGTGTATCGCAATTATTTCAGTCGTGCCAAAATCTTGAAAGTGAGAATCAGTCAGAAAATGTTGACAGATTTACGCACTTCCGAGGAGCAAAATGAAATAATTTCGAAAACGCACGACCGCGCGCACAGAGGAGCTGCCGAAAACCATGCCCAGATTATCAAGCAGTATTATTTTCCAGGCATGAAGCGACAAATTCAACGATTTGTTAATTTGTGCGAAACGTGTTTGGAGAACAAATACGAAAGGCATCCGTACAATATCACTCTACATAGACCAGAAATCCCTAACAAACCTTTCGAAACAGTTCACTTAGATATTTTTATTGCTCAACCCAATCTTTTCCTGACCGCAGTAGACAGATTCTCTCGATATGCTATGCTTATTCATATTAAATCTCGATCAATTCCGGATGTAAGAGCAGGTTTAATTAAATTGATTACCGGATATGCAACTCCGAAGAAAATCGTTTGTGACAATGAACCGGCCCTTAAATCCATAGAAATTCGGTCACTTTTCCAAAGACTAGATATTCAGGTAGAATACACACCCTCAAACCATAGTGAGTCCAACGGCATCGTCGAAAGATTCCATTCAACACTGATTGAAATCTTTCGCTGCATAAAGGATAAGTATGACGATTTATCTCAGAAACAAATATTCAAAATTGCTCTCGGTCTCTATAATAAAACCATACATACGGCACACCAACACAAGCCTTGCGAGATACTTTTTGGACAACGCGAAGAAGACGATTTACCCCTTGATTTAGACAGATTGTTTGAGAATAGACAGGAGATTACAGATGAAGTGATGTTAAAACTCGATAAAAATGCTAAAAAGAACGTTGATTATCATAACAAAACAAGAGAAAAAGAGCCGAACTTCCAGGAAAATGAAGAGGTATTTAACACTATTCAAGGCATCAAAAGAAAAACAAAACCAAAATTTAAAAAGGTCAAAGTAAGAGAAAACAGATTCAAAACTATTATAACCTCAAGCGGAATAAAATTCCACAAATCCAAACTGAAACGAAAACGAAAACACTAATGTAAACATTCTCTTTCCACAGAGAATGGCAACTATAAATCTAATTGTATCATGGATGTGCCTGACGGTAGCGACATCGACAATCAACAGCCATATACAAATCTACGACTTACAAAATAACCCAGGACTCATATCACTACAACTTGGAAACGGAAGAATCAAGATAGGAGCGCACAAAATATTCCACATAGTTGATGCTAAACCTTTAGAACCAATTTTCAGAAAACTCAGAACGATTGTTAACGACTTGAAGATTTTTAAAGTAGAAGACTCTATTATACTATTGAATAAAAAGCTAGATTTGATTGAACATTCTTACAGAAAAATTGTACCCATTACTAGAAACAAAAGAGGACTTTTTAACGGTATTGGCAATATGATTAAAGTTATTACCGGAAATCTTGACAACAATGATCTTGTAAAAATTAATACACAACTTAACACATTGTCTGAACAAAATAAAGCTCTAGTAACAGAAAACAACGAACAAATAAAGATTAATCTTAAAGTCCAGGATAGACTAAACAGACTCATTAAAATTGTAAACGATCAACAAGATGTTATCAAAAATAATTTTATACACTTTAGACAAAAATTTATAAATGGTAAAAATATCTCAGATGAAATCAAAGTTGTTAAAGAATTGTTCAACCTCAATCTTAATATCGATCTTCTTGCTAATCATGTCAACAATATATTTGAAGCAATACAAATGTCAAAAGTTAACACCATTTCAAAAGATATCTTATCCAGTGAAGAACTTAACGAAGCAACAAAAATTTTGGAAAGTGAAAATATTAATATCGAAAGCTTCGATCAAGTGATAGAATATTTAGATTTAGCAGTGATTCACAAAGACAACAAAATCGTGTTCATCATCCTGATCCCGTTGCTGAGAAAAGACGTTTTCATCCATCAACTACTAGAGCCAGTCATCAAAAATGGAAAAATGCTTAATGTTCAATATGCAGAGGCACTCAACAACGATTTATCAACATTTCTAATAACTGGAGAATGTAAAGGAATAGGACAGAGTATCATGTGCAGTGAACACCACGTTAAGGATGTTTCCAGCGACACCTGTTATTCGAAACTTTTACGAGGAAAATCAGGCAGCTGCGACCTCATAGAAGTCACCGAGGAGAGACGAGTTAAGCGAATCAGTAGTAACTACATCATTATTACTGGAAATGAGAGCACTCCGATCACATCCAATTGTGGGCTCTCCAGCCGAAACATTTCTGGAAACACGCTAATATTTTTCAGAAATTGTACCGTTATCATCAACCAAACATCATTCATCGACATTGAATACACCACAAAACAGCAACCAATCATGATTCCGCTGAACGGATTGGAAATCAACAGCAAAACCATAAGCACCAATTTCACACTTCAAAAACTGCAAGAAGTCAATCTCCAAACTCGACAACAGCTGAAATTTTTACATGAGCAACAGAAACGATCAACCTTTGGAATATCGTTAATACTTTTTACCATCGTCATCATTTCGATACTCTACCTGGCCATAAAACATTCCTCATGCACACCAAAAGCAACCAGTCAAACCGAACCGGGACTGTCCGTTCTTCAGGAGGGAGCAGTTACTGAACGGCCCACACCGCCATCATCAACCCAGAACTTAGCCATATCGAACATAAGCATTATTCCCACATTGCCCGCGCCCAGGGCACAGCAACAGACAGCAACAACAACATCAACGACGACAACGACGACAATCGCGCGACCCATCAGCATTCCACGTTCTGCTGACATCGCGCGACACCAGACACCACCTATCCGGTCAACCACGATAGCAACTAAGTAGTTCATAAGCAAACCAATGAAAAACACTTTGGAAGTTAATAAAATCATTCTTGATCAGGCCTTCAGCCAGAAAAGTTCTTTTTAAAAACTCGTACCCGAAGGTCCGGTCGATTTTTTATATATATATATATATATATATATATATATATATATATACATATATATATATATATATATATATATATATATATATATATATATATATATATATATATATATATATATATATATATATATATATATATATATATATATATATATATATATATATATATATATATATATATATATATATATATATATATATATATATATAGATAGATTCACATAGTTTGTAGTAAAAACGTTAAAATAAGCTCAAAAATCTGATGTTTCACTATTTAATTTTATTTTTGAAGTAACTCGAGAACAGTCGTCTAAAGGGCAGTTTTATTTTTAAAACGATTACAAAATTTGTAACTGTCAAAAAAAGAACTTCAACATGAGCATCGTCAGCAGCAGTTTTAAATCTTGCATACTTTCTACGGAAATCGATAAATTTATTTGTCCACGACCTAATAAATCATAAACCCCGTTGGACTCGGTAGAATGATGTTCCCAGGGGGCATACATATGATTTGCCATGGCAATAACATAAATAGAACGCGTCAAAATCTTGTTTCAAATTTGTGCAAACCTAGAACGGGGTCGTATGCCAGTTACAAATTTTGAAACAAAACTGTTCGAATTTATACATTTGAAACGCCTGCTGAAGATGGTCAAGATGCAGTTCCAGATGCATTTTAAAACTCCCATACATTTTATAACGCTCCTGGCGATGCCCTTAGATAGAATTGTTTAGGGAACGTCCATAAATTACGCCACGCAAAAATTGATCATTTTAACTCCACCCCTCCCTCCTATGTGACACTTTTTGTATGGGACCTCTCAAATTTTTGTATGGGTCGACACACTTTGGGGCCGTCCATATATCACGTGGACAGCTTGGAGGGGGGAGGGGGTTAGCGAAAAGTCCACGCTTGTCCACGGAGAGGGGGGTGGGGGTTCGTCAAATGTCCACGTGGACAACATTGACACATAAATTAGGAAACAAGAATCTACAAACGAAACAAATTATGTCGCATTATTGAAGAGATTCTCTTCAACAGTTCTTTCATACATTTTATTTTATTATACAGGGGATGGCTAAAATGTTTGGGATAGGCAACTTTTTTTCTCCCACAAAAAAATTCAACATGCTGTAACTTTTCATAGAGTGCATTAAAAAATCTCAAATTTTGACTGTTTGTCAACCTATTATATGTGCATCATTGGTAAAAATTTGGGCTCGATTGATTAATCTTTCGCAAAGTTAGAAACGTTCGGGTAAAACACTTTTTTTCAGACAACTCATTTTTGAGCTGTCATATCTCGGAAACCAGTGAACCGAATTGAATGAATTTTTAAACGTTTATCAACAATACAGTCGACTCTCCACATGTCGATGTTCTACATCTCGATATCTCTCCCTATCTCGATGGTTTGATCGGTCCCTTCAATCTGCATACATTTTACCTTTCTGTATGTCGATCAGGGAATGAAATTATCGATCACGATCGCGATAGTTGAAAACTCTCTCACACGCATTATCGGCGAAAAAAGACGTGCGATAAATTCAGACCCGGGTTTCTCCCGAGAATGTGTTTTCGCTCGTTCCGCAGCGCCGAAAATCGATTATCATCAGCAATGAAAAGTTGACTGGTTTGCTTTCTGCTCTTTGTTCGCCTTTCCGTAGTCCCGTTGTCACCGGCTGTAGCTTTTATGTATAAAATTTCTGTCCTCTTTCGAGCAGCTTGTGTGGTCGAGTGGTTATGGTGCGCGCTCACACACATTTTTGTGGAGGGTCTAGGTTCGAATCCCGTTAGCGGCAAATTTTTGTTATTTGCCTTCTGATAATTATCGCGATAACTTTGCAGGCGATAAAGTTGGATAGCGAAAATAAAAAGAGCGATTTCCAGTTTTCGGCTATCTTTGATCGGGGACAATCAGCAACGACCGATAAACATTTCTCACAGGAAAAGTAAAAACAGAAAAAATCAGTTGCTCGAAAAACGCCGTTTTTCGTCTCAATTTGCTGATAATTTCATTCCCTGATGTCGATATCTCTTTATCTCGATAACTCCTTATCTCGATTCGATCTCGTTCGTTTTTGTTCTAGATTTTCTCTCCATATGTCGATATTCCCATTTTCGCAGGTTGCTAGATCTCGTTTCGTGGGTGCAAACATTATGGGAAAGCGAAGTGACATCTGTTTGTTGACGGTTTTTCCTAGTTACTGAGGATTTTTCAATCTAGTGTGCATTACAAATTTGTTCTGCATTTCAATCTCTCCCTATCTCGATGGACCCTTCAATATCGAGATGAAGAGAGTCGACTGTATATTGATACTCAATACGACGGTATAGAATGTAATATTTTCTCACGGCGAATTAAGTTATACCGGGTTGAAATTTTTACCCATATAGAGGAAAATAAGTCATATTTACAATACCACACAAAAATTATTAAATGTGTTCTTCCTTCAATCTAAATAGGCTATTATATATCTGATTAGAGATAATTTGAGAACAGAAGTGGAAAATCTTTCAATATCAACACTAAAATTTATTGACATTGATGTGAAAAAAATACATTTTTTCGGGAAAAATCCAAAAAGTGTCAATCCATGATAACTTTTTTCAACGTTTAAAAAGTACCCATGTTTTAATAGTTTGTGAATCATTTACATATTGTTAGTGTACGTTCAAAATTTCATTCAATTCGGTTCACTGGTTTCCGAGATATGACAGCTCAAAAATGAGTTGTCTAAAAAGTAGTGTTTTACCCGAACGGTTCTCACTTTGCGAAATATTAATCAATCGAGCCCAAATTTGTACCAATGATGCACATATAGTAGGTCGACAAACAGTCAAAATTTGAGATTTTTTGATGCGCTCTATGAAAAGTTATAGCATGTTGATCTTTTTTGTGAGAGAAAAAAAAGTTGCCTATCCCAAACATTTTGGCCATCCCCTGTACACATGTTCATGTAATACTTAAGTCAAAATGAAAATAACTGTTTTGTTTCGAAAAGAGGTTACATGAATTACATCAATTTCCAAAATGAATCCAGCGAGAAGTCCAGGACATGTGAGTTTCCTCCCTCCTCACTAACAAAAACTCCTTCCTGTGACAGTCGTGGAGACGCAGAGGCGATCTCGGTTTCTAATAGCAATGCACGTCACACTAACATCGAAGAATCCCTTCCTCGATGACTGCAAGGACCACGTCCACGGCTCAGTTATTGACTTAACAATTCTCTTAACGAATTCTCGAAGGTGTACGAAGAGAACAGTTAGCTACTCCCAAGATCCGTTTGTAGATTCATTTATAATTTCGATTGTTCTGGTCAATCACGTAAAAGGAATTAAGAATTGTTCGGTCATTTGAGCTCATGCAAATTTCCGCAATTCTAGCAATCATGTTGCAGGAGTTCAAATGATCGCCTTTCGCTCTGCTCAAATTTTCTCGAGCAGAAATCCGGAGATTTGGTTAGACATTGGTTAGAAAAGGTTAATCGTGGCTTGTTTACTCGCCATTGGCATCGCGTAGCATTTTCGGATCAATTTGTTTGGCGGATTCCACGTTTTGTGCCCGAGAAAAATGTCCACGTTTGGAAAGTAAACGCAGTGGACCAACACATAGACGATTCTTTATTATTTTTTTTTGAAAGACTACACCGTCTTCAGGCAGAGGCTGCGCAGACTGAACATTACTAACACGAGACAACGGACAACACACATAACACCCAGTGGCCCAATGGAGAACTTTCCGTTTCACGAAAAGTTTCCCCGATTGGAGCGGGAATAGAACCCGCACTTCGAGGCTTACGAAACGCCTAGACGACTGACGCCGCTAAACGCACGGCCACGAAGCCCACAAACTGTTGAAACTGCCAAATGCATATTTTTTCTGGCAAACTAATAACAATTTTGACAAATAAAAATTTCTATTGTCGGACAATTCTACTGTTAAAACCAAACTGAATATTGTTTGTCACTATAGAAAATCTAAAGGTACACCGGGGCAAGATGAAATGTGTGTAAAAGATTTCAAAACAATTTAAAAATTATTTTTTCCGAAAGATTGTTGGATGTGTTATGACATTCAAATTGTCTATTATGATTAGATAACATCAGGTTAACCCGTTATTCCATATTACCCCACCCGTTTCATCTTGTAACAATGTACTTTAATCAATTGTTTGTAATTTAATCTGCATGTTAAATCAGTCAGAGTCATAGAACAGATCTGTTTAGATAACAGCACTGCCTGTGGATGCATAATTGCCCATGTAATACACTAATTGATTAGAGTGAGTTCAAATGCCACCAAAGTAGTGAGGAATTATTTAAGTTTACAAGGAAAAGGTTTGTTAATGTAATGTTTGGCCTCGTTCTAAGAGCCACTTAAACTAAACGTTGTTTCTTGTTAACTTAAACATATTTTAATTATTCTACCAGTTCTCGAACTCTGCTCAATCAATCACTTTGCCATTTGTTGATGGCTAAACACACCCATGGGCACAATACACACAAGACCAATTAATCATTCAATATTAATCAAGACCGGCCCCTTCCGTGAAATATTGGTGCGCTTGTGTTCCTCCGGGCGAGTAACCGCCTTGCCGCGCTGCGCCGGCTAGTTTGTTCGTTTAGCGACGACCAGCAATGTTATCAATTGAAAATAATTAATACCACTGATAACATCGTTGACCCCGCGGCGGGGCCGAACTGAACCGAGTGCGTTGCTTGGTTCGTTCAATTCAACTGGCATGGCATCGAGTTGCGCGAAGTTGCGTTTCCCATTTCCATTTCTGGGTAAGATCATTGCAAAACAATCGCGCAAGATTGATGGCCCCATGGGCGATTAAGCAGATTCAAGTGATGTCGCGTGTTCCCCAAGGGGAAGGGCAAGCCATACGCACGTGGCTTATCTAATTACCTCACATGGGGCAGTTTATTTCTGTTGTTTACAAATAATGATAAGAAGGTATACTTATCATGGAAATTGATATGTAATTGATGAACGGTGTAAGATTGCAAATTTAGCTGATTCACTGTTAAATTCTTATGGGTATACTTATCACCTATTACGAACTGGATAGTCATGTCCCCTTTTCCATGCCAAGCGGAATGAATAAAGTGAGTCATCATCCTCTTTCCACTTTCCGTTTCATGACGTATTGCGTCACGTAGCCACAACTCTTCAACACAATTTTCACTGCCATTATCATCATTCGTAATCGATGTGAAGCTACTAAACTTAGCCCACGCCTAACAACGATGATAGCTTGCTCAGGAAAGTACCTACGTAGTTCCTATTTAGATTCATCTCATTGCCACTATCATATTTCCATTCATTGTTGTTCACATTCCTTCCTTCGTCTGTCCGTTCATCATTCTCATTCAACCCCTTCCACGGTTGGGCATTTTATTCGTGCGCTCGATGAAATAAAAGAATTCCACTTTCCTGGAAAACGATTACGGTCGAGTTTGCGAGGTCATTGAAATGAGGAGTAGTACCTAGGACTACTTCGCCTCGATTTGCGGCTCAAGGATCCGCCTCTATGACGCCTGTTGGAAAATAGTATGCCTTTAGATGGACGAGCAGAATACGAGCCTTTTAAAGTTTGTTTGTCAATTGTGGAATATGAGTGTTACCGTTGACACAAAAAGTACCTACTGTTAGCCGTATAAATGTACCTATTATTATTTCTGTTATACCAAGATTGTCTTATTTTACCCTTCTTCTTGGCGTTCGTCACTGTTGGAACTAGCAGCAATTCTCTTATTCTTTGAATAAATGAGCGGTAGCCACTAAATTTCAGTTTTGAAATTCTGGTCTTTTTCGAGGTACGATTGCTCAACTATTACATGCCTATTTCAAAGCAGAGTTGCATTCTGTAACTACCCAAGGAACAATTTAAAGTCATTAATAAGCATACACGTCGAACTATTGTTGGTTTATAACATCCGCAGCTGAACAAACCCAAATGCTGAATAATAAGCTGAAATGATGCTATTTACATTGTAAATAAGCCAAAATGCAACATTTGGCACGTATGTGAACAACAATTTAATTATAAGCTTAAAAAACGTCAGCAATTTTTGTTTGTTCGATTTGCCCTTACTAGCTTTAATATAAGCTGAAGAAGAATTTTTTCTACGCGTTAAAAAGCTTATGTTCCACAGTTTCCGCTAGCTGATTATTGTGGTCTACATAAGTTGAAGAAATGCTTGCGATGTTAATACTTCAGCTATTGTGGGAACGTCCAATAATGGCTTAACAGTAAGCTATTTAAAAGAGTTTATGATTTATTTGTTTGATTATCACTTTTCGATTGAACAACAGGTCAAAGTGATTATAATAGAGCAGTACTGGAACGTTCCTCATTATTAAATATGTATAGATGTTTGTTGCACTCCAATGCAAAATATTCGAAACATTTGCTAATTTCGTAGCAATTTCAAAGTTGCAGTCATCTTCACAACTTTTTTTAAATAAATATTTACAACCTTCCATAAATTTGAATATTGATCTTTCACAGCATTGCGAAGATGTTACACTCTCAACGAGCAACTTACCAATTCCAGGATGGCGTAGTCGGCAAGACATGCGACGGGTGATTGGGAGATCACGAGTTCAAATCCCAAGTTGAGAAATTTTTAGAAGAGCTTTTGTGCTATAAATGCGATGAGATGCGACAAATAAACATGATTACACCTCGCATTTCAATTTGTTTTTTTTGTTTTCGCAGCAGGTTATTATAGCTGAATACAAGTTTAATATGAGGCTGGTATAACACAGATTACTTCCGACTGTAAAGTCTGTATCGCGCTTGCAGAAAATATTGCTGAATAACTTCTCCATTTTTATTTGAACAACGCCTTATTACAAGCTGTGATGAAATAATGTTAAACTGTAATTCAATCAAATGTGGAATAAAAATGTCATTGCAATGCTGGTTAAATGAGTGAATGTTCCTTGGGTATCCATTGTAGATGAATCACCGATTTTGATACTAGGCTGGCTGCGATCCAAGTCGCACAGTGGCTGAACAAAAGGCAGCCAATACATCTTACTCAAAACCATAAAAAACCTATGAAAATCACGAAAACTATCGCAAGTTTTCGCAAAGTAAATCATACACCAATCGAAAGCACTGATCTTAGGCCTACAAAATCACACAACCACATCGCTGTCGTTCGCATCCTACTATGGTTTTAGATCAATTTTGACTGAAAAACGGGAATCAATCTGAAATTTTGGATTTTGACAGTTGAAATATTTAGAATGCTGACAAAAATATCACATCTACGTGAAAAGCATTTTCATTTTTTTTTAGGTTTTGACCATCCTCGCACCACTGTGCAGCGTGTGCTCTGTTGAGCCGGTTGAGCCACCGTCACCCAAGAAGCAATTGGGTTGTTTAGTGAATATAATATTACTATTTTCTATAGCCTAATCAAAAGAGCTCATTTTTCTGAATATAACGTGATTTTATTGGATTTCAATACCTTTGTTTTGATGGTTAAATTATCAAAACAGTTTTTATTTTCGTGGATAGAATCAGTTCAATCGATAAAATGACAGTTCGACCCGAACAAAAAAAATCCTCATACAAACTTTAAATGCATATTAAAAATAGCTCCCGGACTCCAAAAATTATGAAGTTTTGGATTTCGACTAATTTTTGGGCGGACAATCCAATTATGTAATAATCCGGATACCCCTGAAGAACCCAATTATTACTTTAAGAAATGCTTCTCAAAGCAGCGTTATTAAGCTGCAAGCTGAAGAATATTTGATTTACTTGAATTGAAATTATACTTCAACTCTTGTTCGCACATACACGAAAAGAAATTTAATAATTTTCTTTATAAGGATTGATTGATATCTTTTATTAGATACGCCATAATTGTTTTTATAACATAAACTTTTTTTATTCATATATGAACCTTATAAGAGCTATAACATTTTCTTATACCATGTATAAGTTTTGTGTTATGGCCACAAAGTATTAGTTTAAACTAATATTTTAAATAAGGTTATGCTTTGAAAATTCGTTCCACTACAAACAAACGACCAAGCAAACGATGTCGTCATTTGTTCAACGGACGGAGGAAGCCATTGTGGCCGTAGGTTTGTTCGACATCGCAAAAAGTGTTCTTCCCCGCATAAATCGCAGAAAAGCGCTTCAAGATCATGGTACGTATTCCCTAAATTACATTGATTTGTCTGCTGCAGCTAACAAAAAACATGTTTTCCACAGAGTATCCTTGGAAATAGCCTCACAACCTTCCTGGAACACGCTCTCAAGAAATCATCCGGATCTTGCTCCGGATGCCTGGAACCTATTCCAGTGCTCTATCCTGAGCTTTTATTCAAGTTCCCCGATATCGGAACAAGTGCCAAACTACCTTACAGCCCGAGACCAAGGTCAAGACGCAGCAGCGGATGAAGGAGCCATCGCCGTCGTGGTTGTCGCCTCCCCAGGGGGAAGTCAACTTTCCCGAACGTGAACGAACGCTGGTGGTAGAACCCCACTAACAAGAGTTGACCACTGAGGAGCGGTTTTTCTATACATATTTAAGGCAGACAGAACCGAGTGTACTTTTAAATGTAATAATAAAGGAATTATACATAAATCAAAACGTTAACTTTATTTCTATCAAATAAAAATGAAAAAAAAAAATAAAATATTAGGATTATAACCAAAATACATGGTAATAAGCTTCATTAGGTTTGACGCATACATACTATAACACTCCTAATAATGGTTATTACAAATTGTGGATGACATTCATGAGGTAAAACTTATACATTTTATTAATTGTGCGTTATGCTTCATATAACTCTCTCAGATGAGTTTAATAAGAAAAACGAAATGGCAAAAATGTATAACATTTTCTTATACATTCAATATGGATTTTTTTCTTCGTGTAGGAAATTTATGTTTATTCAATGATCGTACTGCGGTTGTGCAGCTATGGTACAACGTTTAAACCATCAGCAAATTAGAAACTCTTTTTCAACGTTTTTTAAACTAAGTTGTATGATGCTTTGTTGTTTAAATGCCTATGAAATGTCTAAGAAACAATTATAGCAAATTAGCAGCTAGATTTATGATAAAACCCATGCTACGACAATTATTCCACTCTAATACAATAAAACATGTTGAACAACGTTTTACTGAAGTTTCGATACACCACATACAGATTCTCTTCTATTTATAGATCTGATTCAGCAGAGGTCATCCAGAAAGTTTCTTAAACGTTTCTTTAATGGGATTGTATCGATAAATTTGCAAAAGTGAACTAACTTTTTTTCATTTTTTTCGTTTGTTTGCAAACTGAAATGACTCTATTTTCCTAAAACACCATATTTCAATCACTTTTTTTTGTAAAACAAACAACATTGACAAGATTCGAAGTCGCGACCTATTGATTAATAGTCGTCTGCATCCGCACTGCTCCGCACTTGTGAATACTTGGCATGGTAGTTTCATTTACAAACCATGTAAAATAAGGACAAATAAAAGCAATAGTGATTGCATCAGATCGGAAAGACGAAGTATATTTTTTCAAGATTATACTAATATCTATTGATGTACTTGCAATTATGAAAACGTTAAGCGACAGTATTATAACCTCCCCTTCTTTGAAAAACCGTCACCAACCGTTAATGATAAATATTCTTGATCAGAAGAAAAATCAAGAGCAGGATATTTGGCATAAGGCCGTTTAGCATATTATAGACATTTGACATAATCGAATGATTATGCTAAATATTGCTACGAGACCTTATTCCAAATAACACAAACCCGAAAAAAGGACTATGATTGGAAACTCGGTATCTGGAACGTTACGACCTTAAATGAACCTGGACGAGTGAGCCTTTTGCCTCGTGAATTGTAGACGCTTGGTGTGTGCGTGGCTGCCATTCAAGTATTGCGGGGACCTGGTTACTGGTAGAATACATAGTAGAAGCCATTAGAGGACTGAAGAACAACAAGGCCACTGGGAAAGACGAATTCACGCCCGAGCTTCTCAAGCACGGTAGTGAGCAGCTGTATCGACTCTTACACATAATACGGTGTACATGTGAGGATGTGGGAAGAGAAAGCACTGTCTGCTAGTTGGTAAGGCGGTCTCATTTGCCCTATATGCAAGAAAGGACATCGACTGGGATGCGCGAAATATCTGGGTTCACGGAAGTATTCTAAGGCTTCCAAGCGGGTTCCGAAGGGGTTTCCGGGGGATTCATGAATAATTTAGCGGGCTTTCAAGAAAGTTTACGGGTTTTCTGATGAGTTTCAAGACGATTTAGGGTTCAGGTGATATCCGAAATGTACCCCCTGGAACACCCTTGAGACCCCATGAAAACCCCTGGAACGCTCCTGAAACCCGCTTAAACATCCCTGAAATCCCATGGAACGCCCATGGGAACAATGAAACCCCTTGGTACACTCCTGAAGCTCCCTGGAACATCTAGGAAAATCTCTGGAACGCTTCTGAAACCCCTTCAAACCCGCTGAAATATCCTGGTACGTCCCTGACACCTCCTGCAACCCGCTGGTACACACCTGAGACCCCCTGGAACCCCCTGGAACAACCAAAGCAAAAGCAAGGCAAAGATAACCGTACAGATCACTCCGTGATTCCATTGAGTACGTTACGCTAAATTTGACAATGCAACACCCACCCACAGTTCTGTCGAACATAGTTGTGGCACAGACAAACAGACGTAAAACTCTTTAAAACGGATTGGCACATGCATTTAACGGTCAATTTAAATTTCATTTCATTTCCGCGATCCTTCCATTACAGGCGCCAGTGTTCGATCGGTTTGACGTTTGCCAGTGTACACACTGCTGAATGATGCAAATGATAATTACAGGCGATTTGTGTAGTAGTGTATATATTAGACACACGTCAAATCACAATCCATCATGGCCGACAGTGTCACGCGCGGTTCTACCAATAGGTGACAGTGTGTTCACAAAAAAGACATCAGCAAAACTTTGACGAATTGCCTGTAAGAGTTACGTCTGTTTGTCTGTGGTTGTGGTTTTGTACCGACTTTTCGAACACTGTAAGCAGAATATCCTCTTTGATAAGCCTTTTCATTTGACGTCAAAAATCAGCTGATTTTGGAGGCTTTTGACAGCTCTCCTATGAAACTGACAGTTCAGCGTTTGCGCCTTTGTTCGGCAGTTGTAAACAGTGACATACGCGAACCTGTCAATTGAAAAGGCCTATTGAGTGTAATCATGAAATTGACAGATGGTTCCACAGGGGTGTGCATTTTTTTCAAGACAGGATCTACTTAACGTTGAACCATTCGCCATTGAAATCATCGTCACCATTGAACATTTGAAAGCAGTTTTTTCGTTCAAATCAAACATTTTAGCAACGAAAATGGATTCACTGTGTTCCACATGAGGAAGAGAATACTGTGAATACATTTTCCTGGTCGTTGTTTTGATTTACAACGAAAAAATTGCTTTTCTATTTCCGAAAAATGATGACGGATGCTTGAGCCTTAAGGGGCAAACCCTAAACTTTTGATCGTGAGTGTCACAGCTAGTCGCGTTTGGTAATTTTTCTCAACTGCTGAGCGTTCGGTAATGTTTTTTTTACCGAAATTCTGTAAAAAATACCAAATTCCGGTAAAATGTTATCGTTTATCTGTCAAATTTTAACGAAGTCCGTTAACCGAATTTTTCCGGTAAAAAGCTTAGCGGTTGAGATTTTAGTAAAATATTACCGTAGTCGGTGATTTTATCTTAGTATAGAACTACTGTGGATCGATTCGGCATTTCAAGAAAATTTTAAGGAGTTTCAGGGGGTCTGAGATATGTTTCAGAGGATTTCAGGGGTGTATATGGGGACTTCATAACTTCTGGAGGGGTTTCAGGGGGTCTGAGAATGTTGCAGGGGCGTTTCATGAGGATTTTAGGGGCGTTTAATGAAGTCTCATGAAGTCTCTGGGCGTTCAAGATGGGCTCAGGGCGTTTCAGATGTTTTCACGGGGTCTGAGTAGCGTTTCATGGATGGTCAGGGGAATTTCAGAGGATTTCAAGGGACTTTTGGGGAGTTCAAGAGGATTTAAGGATGATTTCAAAAGGTTTCCTCAGGTGCGTATCAGGTAATCTCAGGAGGACTCATGAGATTTGAGGGCCGTTGCAATGGGATTCATGGGGTCTCCGGAACTTTCCAGAGTGGCTCTGTAGCTCACTGAATATCTTGAAACACCTCTGAAATGGTTATAAATCGTGTAAAACAAATTAGAAACACCCCTGAGAAACTCTTCTTGAATGCCCCTGAAGCTCACCTATGAGTTTCTGAAACTACAGTAAGCCATCCTCAATTCCCATGGCCCCTCAAACACCCATGAAACTCCCTGGAAGCCCATCATTTAAGGCTCTTATGGAACGCTAGGAAACCCTCTTGATCCCATCTCTTATCCTCGAAGGAAAACCTTTTCTTGAAAACTGAAGTCAGTGTCTCAAAGCTAATTGGTTTCTCAAGGGCCTTAAACTTCTTAAAAGTTATATGAGGATGAAAAACATTTGTTATTTTTTTAAATAACCCGTTCTACTAAAGCGTAAACATGTTGCACTTAGCAAACGTCTACTTATTCTATTTTATTCAACAACTTACAAAAAACCTAGTTCCAAGTACATTTTTGGTCTTGTAGGGTCCTATGACCGTTAGTTTTAATAGAATCTAGAATTTGTCGTCAAAAAATATTCATGTTTTTTTGCCCCATACAATTTTTGAGAAGTTTATGTCAGCTTTGAGATACGGACTTCAAATTTTGACACGATCATTTTTTAGCCAAAACGATCATTTTCCAATAACTAACTTTCAACATCCCCACTTTTCTGCAAAGTATTTAAGGGACGGCCTAATATTCACGACAAAGGCAACAGCGCGTAAACAAACCGATTAGTCGAAACACCACTCCCAAAATACATCCACAGCTGAAAAACACTGTGCGTCGCATTAGTTGCAAGATCGCCAATAGTTTATGCAGATTTTTAATGTATGCACCTTGAGTGCATGGCCTAAAAAGAGATTTCAGTGTACTGTGATATTCAGTTTGAAGAGTAGTTAGGGATTTTTCATAGTGCTCTAAGGCAAATTACGCACCGACATAATAAGGAAAAATATTTAAAATCTTCACCCAATGTTAAAGTTGCAAGTTGCGAGCTAATACGCAATACATTTACAGCGTTCAAGAAAACCAGGAAACAATTTATCGTGACACTTTTACGATTGTTCCTTTAGATCCATCAGCCAATGCAATTGGTCGGCGTGTACCAGGAACCGGCGTGTAAATGAACACAAACATGTAGTGTTTGTAAATGGTCATAATCAATCAGAGATTCACAGTCTTGACTATCCATGAAAACACTAATGGTTTTCACGGTAAAGAATTGAGTGAATTAATTAAATATACTAATCCTACGCATAAGTGCTTCAAAGAAGTCGGTAGCCTAGGCCTAGCTTGGGGCAACCATAAGTATAACATTCGCGAATCGTAAAAATAACTACCGGTACCAATAGAAGTAGCAAAACAATGCTCATGCGTTTAAAACGAAGCGCAAAAGAATTGGATAGAAGAAAACGCAAAATATTAATGGAAATAGCGGGAATAGCTACTAAATTCCTCCCAACAATCTACGAAAGCATTTCCCGCATTTTCCCTTTAGGTATGATTTGGACTCTATGGCACACGCCACTTTCCTGACGCCTACTCACTAGGAAGCCCTACAGCGGTCAGTGTGTGAAACTGCTCATAGCTTTCAACAGAGGAGAGCGGGGTGGAATGTACTTCATACTTTATGCGGCCATGTATGAAAATAAATCGAGATCCACCATGCGACACATCAATTTGCGTCAATTTTTGCAACTTCCTGGCAGAATTCAACCTGGAGCTCAGAAAATCCACAATATGGGTTCAAAACTCAAGTTGGCAACGCAAAATTTGAAATAACAACTCACAATTTAAGATGGTGGCTGGTTTATGGAGATTTTGACCTTAAAACCATTTAAATTGGGTATATTTGGTATGGGATATCTATAGAGTCCAAAAATGGTGACCAGAGAATCTAAGATGGCGGCCCACAATACATGGGAGCTGTTTTATGGAGTTCTAGGCTGAAAATCATGTGACATCCTAGGCGACATCGGTATACCGTCTACCCCCGTTGGTTTGAACGACACCTCATGCAAATCAACGGGGTTCATTTTTTAATTTGATGTTCTAGTAGCCCTGTGGGCATCGAAGAACACACTAATGGCAACCCTTATTGCTGTTTCGTTTTGATTCTGCATTTCGTTTCACCACGTTCCATGAGCAGAATGACGTTTGAACCATTTTTAGTTTGAATGATGTGCAGATTAACGGGGATCAAATTAAAAAGTGTTCAGATCAGATGCGGTCAAACCAACGAGGGTAGACGGTATGTGATCGGTATCGGTAGAGTGACTGGAGAGTGGCGTCGTGTTCCAATTTTGACAGGTCTCCTGCTCGTTTGGATCGGGAATTTGTATGGAATTGACAGATGATCGCTGTTCAATTTTTGAAATTGTTCCAGTCACTCTAGGTATCGGTATATAGAGTCCAAAATGGGGTGACCAGAGAATCTAAGATGGTGGTCCACAATACATGGCAGCTCTTTTATGGAGTTTTAGGTAAAAAATCATGCAAAATCGGTATATGTGGAATGGGAAAGATGTCCAGTCCAGAGTAATAAAAATGTTACATGGCAGCCTAAAATCCAAAATGGCTGCCAAAACTCGAGACGGCGTCTGTTGTTGTTTGTTTATTTATTTAATCTTTACCGCCTGAGGCGGCCTTCGATTGACGGCGTCTGTTTTATGACATCTAAGGCTCTAAAATCATGTAAAAGTGGTATGTTTGGTATGGAAAGGATGTTCAGAGCTTGGTTCGCAGTCCAAAAATGTTACATAGGAAATTCAATATGGCGGCTATTTTATGGAACTTTAGACCAAATAATCTATTATGGCGGCCTAAAATTCAATATGGTGGCCCACAATTCAAAATGGCGGCTATTTTGTGCAGTTTTATATTAAGCATTGCAAATAATTCGCGGAATTTAAAACTACTGTCCCATCCAATAATGCGGCCTACGATTCAAGATGGCGGTGGTTTTATGAAGTTTTAGGATCTTAAACCATACAAATTGGGGATACAGTAGTCTTTGTTTTTTCGCGGGAGATACGTACCGCGTTAATTCGTGAACTCAGTTCGAAATCCCAAAAACTACGTAAAAAAGTCACATCAATTCTCGACAAACCGTGCAAAAATAAAGCGATAAAAAAATTATATGTATTTTTTATAACCGGCCGCGTAAATAGAAACCGCGTAAAAAAAAACCTGACCGTATTTGATATGTACGTCTAGAGTCCAAAAAAGGTGACCAGTAAATCTAAAATGGCGGTCCAAAATCCAAGATGGCGATCCACAATTTAAGATGGCAGCTGTATTAACATATTATATTATTTATGTTTTCTGAAAATAAACACAAAATAAAGTGCTCGAATTAAAGTGGTCAAAATCGTCCAAAACTAACAACTATATTTCCTAGAACGGTAGTGTAGTAGTTAAGCTCATAAACTTTTTTTATCAAATTAAGCCAAAAACATTATTTTGTACGAATGGTGCATTTGATCGCAATTTCCCTCTAATGAATTTAAATCACTTCTGGACGAACATTTGAAAAGGGCCTATCTGCTTTGCGTAAACAAACATGTTTTTGTCTCTGTAGGGCCCATCTGCATCCACCCACGCACGTCAACACCCTTATCAGAAAGAGTGTTCTTCAAGCTATCTGTTAAGGCTGTTGATGTGCGTGGGTGGATGCAGATGGGCCCTACAGAGACAAAAACATGTTTGTTTACAAAAAGCAGATAGGCCCTTTTCAAATGTTCGTCCAGACTTACCGCAATAAGCGCTGCTATTGCTGCACCAGCTGGCGCTGCCGGCGATGATAGTGGTGAGCTGGCTTACTGGTGCACGTGTCAGCCCTTCTTCTTCGGTCATGCAATAAACCAACACCCGGAACGATTTTCTCCGCTCCGGAAAATCCGCTTCCAACCACCCCCGTCGTCGCCGCCGCTCGGAATCGCACTGCACTTGGTGTCCTTGGGATGCGATCGATTTTTAAACTACTTTTCAGTGGCATTTTCCACTCTAGGACACTCTTTGTGTGGATAAAGAATCATAAGGCACCGGGAAACACCTTTGAATCAGTTTAATCAATGCGATGAAAATTTAATGATTTTGAGAACTGCCAGATGCATCCAAACTTCACACACTTTTCTGATTTAGTTGAGCAAAAACCCTTCTTTAAGGCCTGTTTCGACCACGACGCAAACCGGTTCCGATACGCACAACCATAATTTCGTCACATTTGTTAATCCAGCAGGATCTACCGTGTCAAATCACCAATCGATTAACATCTGTTCAGAGGGAAAAACTGATATCACTACCGCGAGCGGAGCCAAGTGCGACCACCATGATTGCGGAATTTATCACGAACCGATCCGGCCTGGACAACTGATTGGCCACAACAAAAGTGGCGTTTAAAATTGGTAAAATGTGTGGCTGGCTGAGGATTGTGCCGCCGTCGTCACCGCCGCCGCCAGCCAGTCCAGCACCGACCAACACCCACACAGAAATGGGTCGGTTCGCATCGCACAGCTGGGAAATGCTTCTGTCATCTTTCTGGCGATGAGAAATGCTCATTGAAGATGCAACAGAAGATGCAAGTGTGTGTTGCGGCGGCATTGAACCAGGGATTCTCAAGGCACTCTCCAAAACTGAGATTATAATTTTATTCGAAGTAAAATTCTCAAAGCATAATTTTTTTGTATTGAAGAGCGTTGAACTGCTAATATGGTTGAGAAACGTCTAGAAGAAATATATATGGTACCTTCTTGCCCGAAATTGGTGACCACTGAACGATATTGCATCATGACGAACTACCAGGGCGACGATGACGAATGATACATATACCAACACACAAGTGGGTGGCGTTTGTTGTTGTTTTCCCCAGAGAAAATAGGTAGAGAAGCGAAGAGTGTGAAGCCAAAAAAACCTTATCGAACCGTCAAACTGGTATCCTATCGAACAAAATCAACAAACCTTGACGATTGCCGCATAATTCATGATAAGTATTGCGATCATTCGAAACATTTTTTTACCAATATTTTTAAATATCAAGAATATTACTGTAAATAACATTGATTCCTTAAATTGACGAAAATTGATCCTTTTTGGTATACATTTTAGATGATTTCTTGTTAATAAATCAACAGCATAAATCATTTTCTAATGCAGTACACGAGAAAGACACTACCCTCGATAGGTGGATTAATCTGTTTTTCGGTAGTTGCCAACATCCGAGTTACGAAATCAAAACAGAAAAAGTGTTGCCGTTCAGACGGCTGTTCACTCTTCGCTTCTCTACCTATTTTCTCTGGTTTTCCCGTTTTTCCCAAAGCGTTTTCCAGCCTTTTTCCACCCCGTCTACCAACACACATCCCGTTGCGGGATATTACACCCACACAATCACACCAAATTGTCAGAGGTGAAATGGGGTTCGGGCGCCATGGTCGAATATCATCAATATCGCTTTGTCGATATGAAGATCAGGCTGTGGACGCGCCTGTTTCAACTGCATTTGATTGACAGGCATTCATGATGCTCCTGTTCGGATAGTTTGACCCAAGTATAAATGACAGTCCTCTTAGATATGGATTCTTCACGAATTATACTACCCTGCTTACTCTCATACGAAATTTTACGTTTGAGCGGTCTTGGACGTTTCGTGGCTTTGTTGTTTACGATTACGGACTAACAAAAATTTCATCAGCTTTCATCGGGCTTAGAAACATTTTGCCAGCTTTTCATGCATGGTTTGATTTAATTCAACATGTGGGGTCCCGTGCATGGGAAAGTGTGCTGATTTATGACTTGATTATGGCACGGTGGCCCCGTGGAGGTGGCACCCTTGGTGGCAGCCCTCAAGGAGGTCAGCAGCGATAGCTATGGTTGGATGCTATTTATAAATTCTGGCAAAATTGTGGTTCGGAATGTGGTTGAAGGAGCTCTTCTGGGAGTAAGGTGGGTATTATTTATATGGGGGATTTAATGGGAATTGAAGAATTCGGTTGAACAAAGTTAAATGGGGAATTGGCATTCCGTAATAAGGTTTTTTGTTCTTAGGGCTTTGCAGAAGATCCTCTTGATTTTTTTCCCGGAGTTCCATCGAAAAGTTTATCAAGAATTCACCGGGGGTTCTGCAAAAATTTCTTTGGGGTTTTCATTACAAGTTTTATCAGAAACTCTTCCATAAGTTCCTTCTGAGGTTCATCCGGTAGTTGTTGCATGGGTTCTTCCAACAGTTCCTTCTGGGCTTCCTCCAGGTTTTTCTTTTGATATTCCACCACAAGTTTTTTTGGGATCTGCCCTAGGAGCAAGACACGTGCAAACGAGAGCAACTCTGAGAGATTCTGAGTTACTCTTTTTATCGATATCGATGAAATTTATTGGAAGACGGCAATTTTCATTCAGCACACGCAAAACTTTTCAGATTGACATTGGTGCTAGATCACACTCGAGCACAGATTTGCAGCACAACACCTCGAGCACAGATTTGCTCTCGTTAGAACTGTCTTGCCCCTAGGATCTGTCTCCAAATATTTCAACTGGCATTTTTTTTTCAAGATTGCTCTAGAAGTTCCTTGTGGGATTCCTCCAGAAGCTTCTTCCAGAAGTTGTGCTTGTTGGAATCCCAGCGCAGTTATTCGATCGACCGGACAAAACACACCCGTCCCGGGATTCGCGTGATAGAACGAAGAAAAAAAAATAAATTAAACGGACTATGCTTATTACTACGTCTATTTACAAAAACGGATAAGTACGGACTAACGATACAATAACAAACATCTGTTTTTCAGCAATTATACTTCGTCGGATTCTTTCACACATACTAGTTCGTCATTTCATAAGCATCTGTCATTCTCTCGTTATACTGACCAGGGGAGTGACAACTCTCTTCTCTAACGCATTCGACCAGGGGGCTGACACTACTCTACTTCAACACTCCTCCTTAGTGCAGCCCACTTAATCTTTCTGGACTCATGTAAATAAACAACTCACTCCTCCTGAATCGAAGCCAAGTTACAGGTAATATAGTCCACCGCTCTTCTTACCTAAAGCAACAACCTTTTCACCTTCTACTATTCTGCAATCTCTTGGTCCAAACACTACCGTATATCCCTCTTCTGTAATTCGACTCACTGACAAAATATTTCCGGACAATCCTGGCACATACAAAAGCTCTTTTAATTTCACTTCCACTGGATCACCGTCTAAACCAACTCCCACAATTCTTCCGTCTCCACTGCCTCTCGCTTTCACCGTTTTCCGTCTGCTAGCATGACTTCTTCACTAATAAGACGCGACGCGAGACGGAACACAGCACTTATTATTCTTACAACGTTAAAAAGGAGATAAAATTACCTTTTTGAGTCGACCGGTTTCGGGCTCGTTGTTGCCCATCGACAGGACGATGTCCGACTGACTACGTAGAAAACTAATACTACAATCCTACTGTATGCAGTATTCGTCGTGAAGCTTGTATTTTACTGAATTCTCAGCTTGGTCAAGTGGAAAAGGGAGGACGTAATTGGGGCATCGTCTTCATTCATTAATGGGCGGTCGGCAGTAGCTATATACATGGATTCCCATGCGTTCAGTTGTGTAACTTTTCGGACATTTTTAAGCAGTTTCGCTTGCTCCCAATCTACAGTATGTCCCAGCGTCGTGGCGTGCATTGCCACACTCGAATCACAAGTCCTTCCATGTTCCACCGCGTTCTTGTGTTCGCGTAGACGAGTTTTAAACTTACGGCGTGTTTGCCCAATGTATACCGCTGGGCAGTTTTGGCACGGTATCTGGTAAACTCCGGATTTTTCTTCGGCTGGGACTCTGTCTTTCAGATTGCACAACGCATCCTTCAAGGTGTTGCTACTCTTGTATACCACCTGAAATCCGTGATGGTTGAGGGCCCTTTGGATTGGGTTGGTCAGCTTTGGGTAAAAGGGAAGGCTAATCCTTTTCACATCCGTCTTTTCTGGCCGCAGTGTCGTAGCATTACTCCTGTGTTTCTTCCTCTCGTGCTTTCTTAAAATTTTGTCCACAAACTCTCTTTCGTACCCATTCAACTCAGCAGCTTTGTGGATCCTGTTCCTCTCCTCGACAAAATCATCTCTTTCCATGGGAATGTTGTAGAGACGATGGGCCATGGAGTGGAAAGCTGCTTTTTGCTGGGCTCCGAAGTGATTAGAGTCTGATGTTATATACCGATCCGTGGAGGTTGGTTTTCGATATATTCCAAACTTCAGTTTATTATCTTCCCTCCTCGAGATCATCAAGTCAAGGAAGGGCAGTTTACCCTCTGCTTCTTGCTCTACCGTAAACTTGATAGTTCTATGTCGTGAATTCAGTAGTTCAAGCGTCTGCGACAAATACCGCTCTTTGACTACTGCGAAGACATCGTCAACATAGCGTCTCCAGACTCGAGGAAAACACCTTTCTTTCTCTAATCCATCTTCGAAGTCACTCAAAAAGAGGTTCGCCAGGAGTGGAGAGAGTTTGCTCCCCATGCTGAGGCCGAAAGTCTGCTTGTAGAACTTCCCTCTAAATGAGAAATAGTTCTGGTTCATACAAACTTCTGCCACCAAAAGATAAGCCTCAATTTGGTTTTGGGGCACTCGACATCGTTCTAAATGCCTTTGCAGGCTATTCAAGGCGTCATTTACTGGTACATTAGGGAACAGCGCAGTTACATCAAACGATACGAGTACTTCCCCTCGCCGAAGTTCGATATCTTTCAGGTGCTCCACCAATTCAACCGAATTACGGACGCTTCTCCCATGGGTTACAGAATATTTTCTCAGTTCATGAACTAGCCAAGCAGCCATCTTCTCGGTAGGAGTCGAGACGTTGGAAGAAATTGGCCGCATTCCTACTGGATTCTTGTGAATCTTCGGCAAACAGTAGAGGGACGCTACCTTTGGGTTGGGTACATGCAATTTCCTTTCCAGACAGTCTTCTCCCACCAAACGCGCTACTTTCTGACGGGCGACGGTAGCTTCTTCAATCATCGCATTGAGGGGATCTTTGGGTTTTCCATTCTTGAATCTGCACTCTTCATATGGGCCATCGTCGATCATGTCAAGAACACGAGAGTCGTAGTCTGGTTTGTCCATAATCACCACTGCATTTCCTTTGTCCGCTCTAGAGTAGACCACATTCCGGTCCTGCAATTTACGGATCAGACACCATGTCTCGAAATTCGCTTGCGACTGATTTTCCCCCTTGCTGATTGTTTTGGAGATACATTGCTCAACGTCATAGCGGATGGCCGATTTACTCGAGAAACTACTGTACTGGATCGCGCTTTCAACGTTGCTTACAGTATCCGCGATCGGCGCACACGAAGGAGAGATAGCAAAATTCAAGCCCTTGTTTAACAAGGTTTTGAACGCATGGGAATCCATGTATATAGCTACTGCCGACCGCCCATTAATGAATGAAGACGATGCCCCAATTACGTCCTCCCTTTTCCACTTGACCAAGCTGAGAATTCAGTAAAATACAAGCTTCACGACGAATACTGCATACAGTAGGATTGTAGTATTAGTTTTCTACGTAGTCAGTCGGACATCGTCCTGTCGATGGGCAACAACGAGCCCGAAACCGGTCGACTCAAAAAGGTAATTTTATCTCCTTTTTAACGTTGTAAGAATAATAAGTGCTGTGTTCCGTCTCGCGTCGCGTCTTATTAGTGTTGTCGAGGTTCTTACGTTAGCGCAAATCCCAAGAATTGAAGTGAAATGAAGGCTACATCCTTGAAGTGCTTTCGCCTTTATGGCCGATTGATTACGAAGAAAAGAAGCTTGTTACTGGATATCCAGTTTCTCACACGGTGTAAAAGAAGAGGTCTAATACCAAAGTTCATCCACATAAAACCGTCTATTAAAAGTGAATCTAGTGAAAAAGCAGCCAAAAGTGCCAGAAGAATTTGGCTAATAGAAGAAATAAGATATAAACACAAAGCTCTATCTATTGTGGAAGAACAGCTGTACCCTCTCCATCTAAAGTTGCTGAATGACGTTGTTTACCACACTGCTGCAGAGTGTATTGTTCATCGATGTGTGGAACAGAAGAAAGAGTGTTGGCAAACTGTGTTGTGCAAAATAAATCGCAACCTGAGCGAGCGTGTTAGAAAAACAAAACGAAGGCACCGCAAAAAATTGTTATCTCTTGCACTCGCACAAGCACCGAAAACGGCAAAGCATTCCCCACAAACCATTGATAACTTCGTTGTCAATCTTTCGTCTGTGCGGCCAACACAAGCAGAGCTGGATCTGTTAAACAAGGGCTTGAATTTTGCTATCTCTCCTTCGTGTGCGCCGATCGCGGATACTGTAAGCAACGTTGAAAGCGCGATCCAGTACAGTAGTTTCTCGAGTAAATCGGCCATCCGCTATGACGTTGAGCAATGTATCTCCAAAACAATCAGCAAGGGGGAAAATCAGTCGCAAGCGAATTTCGAGACATGGTGTCTGATCCGTAAATTGCAGGACCGGAATGTGGTCTACTCTAGAGCGGACAAAGGAAATGCAGTGGTGATTATGGACAAACCAGACTACGACTCTCGTGTTCTTGACATGATCGACGATGGCCCATATGAAGAGTGCAGATTCAAGAATGGAAAACCCAAAGATCCCCTCAATGCGATGATTGAAGAAGCTACCGTCGCCCGTCAGAAAGTAGCGCGTTTGGTGGGAGAAGACTGTCTGGAAAGGAAATTGCATGTACCCAACCCAAAGGTAGCGTCCCTCTACTGTTTGCCGAAGATTCACAAGAATCCAGTAGGAATGCGGCCAATTTCTTCCAACGTCTCGACTCCTACCGAGAAGATGGCTGCTTGGCTAGTTCATGAACTGAGAAAATATTCTGTAACCCATGGGAGAAGCGTCCGTAATTCGGTTGAATTGGTGGAGCACCTGAAAGATATCGAACTTCGGCGAGGGGAAGTACTCGTATCGTTTGATGTAACTGCGCTGTTCCCTAATGTACCAGTAAATGACGCCTTGAATAGCCTGCAAAGGCATTTAGAACGATGTCGAGTGCCCCAAAACCAAATTGAGGCTTATCTTTTGGTGGCAGAAGTTTGTATGAACCAGAACTATTTCTCATTTAGAGGGAAGTTCTACAAGCAGACTTTCGGCCTCAGCATGGGGAGCAAACTCTCTCCACTCCTGGCGAACCTCTTTTTGAGTGACTTCGAAGATGGATTAGAGAAAGAAAGGTGTTTTCCTCGAGTCTGGAGACGCTATGTTGACGATGTCTTCGCAGTAGTCAAAGAGCGGTATTTGTCGCAGACGCTTGAACTACTGAATTCACGACATAGAACTATCAAGTTTACGGTAGAGCAAGAAGCAGAGGGTAAACTGCCCTTCCTTGACTTGATGATCTCGAGGAGGGAAGATAATAAACTGAAGTTTGGAATATATCGAAAACCAACCTCCACGGATCGGTATATAACATCAGACTCTAATCACTTCGGAGCCCAGCAAAAAGCAGCTTTCCACTCCATGGCCCATCGTCTCTACAACATTCCCATGGAAAGAGATGATTTTGTCGAGGAGAGGAACAGGATCCACAAAGCTGCTGAGTTGAATGGGTACGAAAGAGAGTTTGTGGACAAAATTTTAAGAAAGCACGAGAGGAAGAAACACAGGAGTAATGCTACGACACTGCGGCCAGAAAAGACGGATGTGAAAAGGATTAGCCTTCCCTTTTACCCAAAGCTGACCAACCCAATCCAAAGGGCCCTCAACCATCACGGATTTCAGGTGGTATACAAGAGTAGCAACACCTTGAAGGATGCGTTGTGCAATCTGAAAGACAGAGTCCCAGCCGAAGAAAAATCCGGAGTTTACCAGATACCGTGCCAAAACTGCCCAGCGGTATACATTGGGCAAACACGCCGTAAGTTTAAAACTCGTCTACGCGAACACAAGAACGCGGTGGAACATGGAAGGACTTGTGATTCGAGTGTGGCAATGCACGCCACGACGCTGGGACATACTGTAGATTGGGAGCAAGCGAAACTGCTTAAAAATGTCCGAAAAGTTACACAACTGAACGCATGGGAATCCATGTATATAGCTACTGCCGACCGCCCATTAATGAATGAAGACGATGCCCCAATTACGTCCTCCCTTTTCCACTTGACCAAGCTGAGAATTCAGTAAAATACAAGCTTCACGACGAATACTGCATACAGTAGGATTGTAGTATTAGTTTTCTACGTAGTCAGTCGGACATCGTCCTGTCGATGGGCAACAACGAGCCCGAAACCGGTCGACTCAAAAAGGTAATTTTATCTCCTTTTTAACGTTGTAAGAATAATAAGTGCTGTGTTCCGTCTCGCGTCGCGTCTTATTAGTGTTGTCGAGGTTCTTACGTTAGCGCAAATCCCAAGAATTGAAACATGACTTCTTCAGCATATGGATTCCACCAACCGAGGCTCGCAGTCGAATTGGTCATATGCTTTGTAGAACCAGTATCAAGTATCCACCTTTCAGCGCAATCTTTATCACTTCTGGTAGTCATGGTGAAACACACTCCACGGTTCTCACCACTGATATCCAAATCCAAGTTCCGGACAGTTGTCGTTTTTGCTTGATCCTGCTGCTTTCTGAAGTTGGCTTTCATTTCCTCCAATAAAACAGGACAGTTTCGTTGAAAATGACCTTCACGTCCACAGTAATAACATTTTCTAACAAAGCTTCGCTGTTTTTCACCCTGCACAGTAGACTTCATGGCTTTCTCAGGAGCACTCTTCCCAACTCGGTCTTCGCTTCTTCTCCGCCAATCATCCAAAAGTTTTCCTTTTACATACTCCAGTCTAAGGTCCTCCTCCGGTCGTCCTTCCAAGGCGGTAACAAGTAGGTTGTAGGACTCAGGCAAACTGGACAGAAGGATCGCTACTACCAAATGTTCCTTAAGAGCTTCTCCCAGTCTGGCCAGTCGGTGAACTAATTCTGCTGCTTCCACCAGATGATCCGACATGTTTCCACCTTCTTCCAGCCGCATCGAACAAAGTCGCCGAAGAACATGGATCTTGTTCGACAACGACCCTCGCTCATGATAGCTTTTGAGCTTTTCCCACATCTCTTTTGCCGTTGCCGCATCCATAATGTGGATCAACTGGTTATCTTCCAGTGCCAACCCGATCACCGCACGAGCCTTCTCGTCCTTCCTGGTCCAAGCTGACGTGACATCCGCTGACTCTGGCTTCGGATCCTTCACCATCATCCACAAGTCCTCCCGCATCAACATCAGTTCCATTCTGAATCGCCAGGTGGACCAGTTGTCATCATTTAAGCGATCGATTGTAATTTTTGATTCTGCCATTTCGTAGTATTTGGTTTCACTGAATCAGCCTTTTGTACCACTGTGCAACGATCTTTCGAATTCCACTGTATTTTATCACACAAAAGCACTTGCAGTCAACACCGTCCATACAGTCTCACCGATATTCTACCGCCACACCACTAACATGTCCATACGAGGGAAAATGGAAACGTTTCCGCTCGACAATCGGCGCAACTACCGTTCGCTCCTCCTCAATCAAAAACAATTATAACGTCCGCACTGTCCGCACAAGCTTTATTCCGTTTCTTCGTTGGCCTGCATTACCGCCAACAACACTTCTCCCATTAACACACTTTCTTCTAAAACTGCTCTTCTTTGTCCTTCGATAGCAGCATTTAGATCCACCTATGGCGAATTATCATGTTCCGAAAACTCCACAAAAGTTTCTCCGATAAAGTACACTTTCAAATCATTTTCTTCGCGCAGTCTGGGCCATAACCTGTTGGAATCCCAGCGCATTATTTTGATTTTGTATGGGATTTTGACGTTTCTTGGCCTTGTTATTTACAAAATTTCTGTATGAGTGAAAGAGAGGGAGAGACTTTCATGCAGTGCCCTATAGGGCACTGCATGAAATTCTCTCCTTCTCTTTTACTCTAACAGAAATTTTGTAAACAACAAGGCCAAGAAACGTCAAAATCCCATACATAATCAAAACAATGCAGTGCCCTATAGACTGATTTATTGAACAAAACAAGACTACTATGATCTTTAATAATATTTTAGTTACTACGATTCGTTTGTCGTCCTTGATACAACACACATTATAAGAGACACTCGTTGAAATGCTATTTAACAATTCTCGAGAAGCTCAATAAATATTGCTAATTTAGAGAAAATTTTCCACTTTACGGAAGATTGAAAAGCTACCGCAGCTGTCAGACTGATGATTTTCACCCATGTATCATCAATCAGTCCAAGGATACCTTGTATCGAGCCTTGGATACCACGCCGATGATCATTGTTTGTTGTTGCTTTTCAGAACATTTCACTTTGCAAGCATGCTTTGATTTGACCAAACTTTTCAATGATTCGATCATTTTCATGGCTGCGGTAGGATGTTGACAGCTGCGGTAGATCTCGGCGGCTACCGCAGAGTGGAAAATTTTCTAAAAATCCGCAATATTGCACAGTTCACACCAAATTGGACTGCACAGTTTGAAAGTGTGATGGTTGAAAAGTGTGACGATAAGTGCAATCGGCCTGTCTGACAGCATTTTGACGTCGAGAAATGTCAAACATTAGCACGTGGTGAGTGATTCGCCTGACTCTTCTTCGGTTTTGTTTTGATTCTCATCCATCATCAACTCTCCGAATCGACCTTCTCTCTTTTTTTCTCACCGAGAGTCGTAACCGGGCGGCCAGCTATGCAGGTTTGTGTGTTTCTTCTCATGGAAAAAGTTTGTTAAACGTGGAATTCTCGATATTGATGTCGGCAACCGTGCCCGAGCACAAAAACAGTGTGATAGGCGAAGTGCATCAAAAATCCATCTTGGAAAGCAACCAGCAATAAATAAGAGCAAAATTTTCTTACTCCAATGCGATCAGCTTGATCTTCGACCTTCTCAAACCAATCCCGAGTTCGAACAGTTTTCTTCTCTTTGGCTTCGAACAGTTTTCACGAGCGCGCGGCCAAAGCAAAACAAACTGTCAAAAACACCCCGCCGACACCGACCGCACTATGCAAGGATAACGAGAGGAAAACGACATCGCACAGTCCAAAGGAAAACCTTCGATGACATCAGCGGATGCGAGCGGATCGTGACAGGATATTCTCGCTCGTGGAAAGGACTTTCAGTCACACTCTGCAACGGAGAGCGAACGGCGGTGATGTTGTAAGTGGGCAATCGTCATCCAGTCAGTTCGGTAGTGTGGTGAAGGATTATTGTGCACAGTGCGGAGGAGCTACAAATTTTCGAGTGCGTGTCGAGGAGAAGAAAATTCATAAATTTTCCATCCTGCTGGCCCCGTCCGCGACCGAAACTAGTTGGTGATGAGAGTTCCGAAGGTGGACCGACCGTTGCAGTATTGCGATAGCCGCGTTCGAATGGCCAACAGCACGAAAAACTGCCAGGATTCGAGGGTTCCCTTGGGCCAGACGAATTTTGCTCGATGCTAGTGGAATCATTTTTGCAGCAGGATTTCCACCAGCAGCAGTAGCAGTGGAGAGAGCGAGAGCGAGATTGAAGAAGATTCGAACGAGGTGCTGGAAAACGACGGAGAGCCGTGGGAGATCGCGAGAGAAACGTCCACCAACAGGACACGAACGAGAGGAGCAAAACCCGAATGCATCGTGAATAAATAATTTGACAGATTCCGCGGAACCCAAAATAGACGACAGGAAACGCAAAGTAGGCAGATAAATAGCTAGTCCTTTTACGCTTTTCGAATCCCGGAACTGCTAGCCGCTAAGTAAATAGTAGCACATTAGTTTTAAATCGAAAATCCAATCGAGGGTCCAGCCATCACGCAGTGTAGCAAGCAATGATCGATGAAATCGTGGATCGAATCGTCCAGTTCTTCTCCACCGGACTGGTGGAGAAAATCGTCAAAGCGTTTCTGGTCCTGTGCGACCGGTTCGTGAGCTTTATCCTGTCCCTGTGCGAGGGAAACAACTACAAGAAGAAGGATGAAACGGTGGACGTTCTGTACAGTAGCGGGAACTTCCTGGTCATCAACAAGAAACACGATTTGCTCATCAATTCCAACGACACGAAAAAGGTAAGTGTTTTTTTTGTTTTTTTTTTTGTGGGATCTGGGAGAAAATTGTATTCTGTCAATTGAAGGGTAGCCTTTCTGATTAATATTTGAAACTCAGCATCAGTTGAATACTAACAGTTTGCTGTTTGTTGCAATAACAGGTGTTAACAAATCTGAAGAAAAAAAACTAATTAGGAAAAAGTTTAAACAGTCGATTTGTTGTCATCCCCATAAAGACTCATAGAAAGTATAAACGCACCCAGTTTGAAACGTTCCTTGACACGATGATTATTGGACTTCGACGTGCTTACTTTGTTGGCCAAATCCCGTTTTAGAACCTTCTGCTTATACTAAAATATTTTAATAGTTTATTTAACCCTCGAGCGATCGCGCTGTTGTATTTTATACAACACGTTGAAAAAAACCTCGCTTTTTGTAGCCAGGACTGACTACACTGGTACTGACGATGGTGGCCAACCGTGCAAGTAACGAAAGGTTACTTAATTACGCAAACCTGTTGCAATGTATGCTTAGGAGAGGTCAAGGAAACAAACATTTTTGAAATACTCCTCAACCTCGTTTTACGTCCATCGTTAGCTGTACAATGTACACATACATAAATTACATTTATTTGTTTAACATCATTAAGACAAGACATAATCAACAATAGTACGCCACAATACTCGGTTTGTGGCTGCCGCTTTCCATCCTCGGTCGCGCCCAATGCTCGCCAAGTCACGCTCCACCTGGTCCGCCCATCGTGCTCTCTGCGCTCCACGCCTTCTTGTGCCAACCGGATCAGTTGCAAACACCAGCTTTGCAGGGTTGTTGTCCGGCATTCTTGCAACATGTCCTGCCCACCGTATCCTTCCGGCTTTGGCCACCTTCTGGATGTTGGTTTCGCCGTACAGTGCAGCGAGCTCGTGGTTCACCCTTCTCCTGCACACCGCCGAAGATCGTCCTTAGCACGCGTCTCTCGAAAACTCCGAGTGCTTGCAGGTCCTCCTCGAGCATGGTCCATGTCTCGTGCCCGTAGAGGACCACCGGTCTTATTAGCGTTTTGTACATGGTGCATTTGATGCGTGGGTGAATCTTTTTCAACCGCAGTTTCTTCTGGAGCCCATAGTAGGCCCGAATTCCGCTGATGATGCGCCTCCGAATTTCACGGCTCACGTTGTTGTCAGCCGTCAGTAAGCATCCGAGGAGGACGAATTCCTCCACCACCTCGAAAGTATCCCCGTCTATCGTAACATTACTACCCAGACGGATCCGGTCGTGTTCGGTTCCGCCTACCAGCATGTACTTTGTTTTTGTATTGTATAGAGTAGTAACCTACGATTTGTTAATTGTTATCCTTGACAACCCTAGCTACCGACGCGCTTATTAGCAACCACTTGTTTATATGTAATAAACTGAAAATAAATATTCATTAGTTCTTCAAAGCTCAACCAGCAAACACGCGTTTTCCATTCCTCTCAAGAGGTGATGGGCCCAGAGCTGGCAAAAGCTTGAAATAATCGTTTGGCAAAGTTCGTGCAAGTTTCCGGAATGGTTCTTCCAAGGGATAACCAGAGTTCTCGTGGCGGTTCAAGCACTAGCAGAGGAACGGGAGGAATCGGCGATGGCGCGACTACTAGTGGAGTTGGTGTGCGACCAGGAGCTCCGATTCGAACGTTTGGAGGTGCTGTAAACCTACCGGCCATGGAGAAGCTCAAAGGAAGGCAGAATTATGCATCGTGGGCGTTTTCAATGAAAATGGCGTTAATACGTGAAGATACGTGGCGTGCGGTCAAGCCGTTGGAAAATGTTGCAGTCGACCCGGATATGAATGACCGAGCATTGGCGACTATCTGTTTAAGCTTAGAGAAGCACAACTTTAGTTCGGTCAAGCATGCGGAAACCGCTCAACAAGCATGGGAGAAACTGCAGCAAGCTTTCCAGGACAACGGAATGATTCGACGATTTGGTCTTCTGGACAAGTTGACGACGATCAAGTTGGAAGAATGTGATTCTGTGGAAGATTACGTCGATAAGTTGGTGACAACAGCAGATGATTTGAGCGAAATCGGTTTTGAAGTCAACGATCAATGGCTGGCTTCATTGCTGCTGAAAGGATTGCCCGAATACTACAATCCGATGATTATGGGCCTTCAAGCATCGGGCATGGAGTTAACCGCGGATGTAGTGAAGACGAACATAATCCAAGACGTCAAATGGCCTTTGAAGAGTTCCAGCGCTAAGGGTGCTCTCTATTCGAAACAGAAGTGGAAGCGAACGAAAGGTGGTGCAGAAAAGAAGAGCGGTACCTGTTTTACATGCAAGAAAACGGGGCACTATGCTGCCAATTGTCCTCAGAAGCAACCTTCAAGCTCTTTCAAGCCTAAAGGTAAAGCTTTTTGTGTCTCGTTAGCGATGGGATCCGGAAGAGAAGAAGATTGGTATTTTGACTCCGGGGCAACTTCGCACATGACGCGGACCGAGGAAGGATTCTACAAGCAAACGGACTGGGTACAATCAATCGAAACCGCCAGTAGTCAAAGCATCAAATCTGTGGCTAGAGGATCGGTGAAGCTGGAACTGGAAGAAGGGGAAATAGAAGTAAAAGACGTTTGGATGGTGCCGGACTTGACAACGAACCTGCTTTCAATTAGCAAGGTTTGCGCCAAGAATATGACATTGTTATTCAAAGCGGAAGGATGTGAAGTTCGAGACGAGGATGGCGATATCGTGGTCACCGGTACTCAGGAGAATGGAATGTATAAGCTGAATCAGAAGCGATCGGAACGAGCGTTAGTGACGGACAGTACCAACTTGTGGCACCGAAGGCTAGGACATTTGAATCAGCAGTATTTGACCAAGCTTCCTACGATGTTGGACGGAGTGTCGCAACGACTTGGTGCAACAGCGGACTGCATCGCATGCGCTCAGGGTTAGCACACAAGAAGTTCTTTTCGTTCTAGTTCGTCGCGGGCAGAAAATTCGTTGGACTTGGTGCATTCCGATGTTTGCGGACCGGTAGAAATCTCATCGATTGGTGGAAGCCGTTACTTCGTAACCTTTGTCGACGATGCCAGTCACAAGGTGTTGGTGTACTTCTTAGAATTCATCAGCATCACACTGAGCAGGGAAATGGGAAACGAATCGTACCTCACTGAGATGGCCGATAAACACGAAGACCTGCTCTATCAGGTCCACCCGTCGGATCGGGAAATGCCATTCCTGATGCAAATGCGGTATTTCGAAAGAGTGGAGTTCGATAGGGTCGTCAAAACAACACTAACGAAAAACCAACCGAAGAAGGACAACGCAAACGCTAAAGTCTGGCAAACGCTATTCAAGGAAACTATGGACACCACCTACAGGCAACACCACAAGGTTTTCACCGATGCTTCCAAAACGGCCACGAACGTGTCGCAACGACTTGGTGCAACAGCGGACTGCATCGCATGCGCTCAGGGTTAGCACACAAGAAGTTCTTTTCGTTCTAGTTCGTCGCGGGCAGAAAATTCGTTGGACTTGGTGCATTCCGATGTTTGCGGACCGGTAGAAATCTCATCGATTGGTGGAAGCCGTTACTTCGTAACCTTTGTCGACGATGCCAGTCACAAGGTGTTGGTGTACTTCTTAGAATTCATCAGCATCACACTGAGCAGGGAAATGGGAAACGAATCGTACCTCACTGAGATGGCCGATAAACACGAAGACCTGCTCTATCAGGTCCACCCGTCGGATCGGGAAATGCCATTCCTGATGCAAATGCGGTATTTCGAAAGAGTGGAGTTCGATAGGGTCGTCAAAACAACACTAACGAAAAACCAACCGAAGAAGGACAACGCAAACGCTAAAGTCTGGCAAACGCTATTCAAGGAAACTATGGACACCACCTACAGGCAACACCACAAGGTTTTCACCGATGCTTCCAAAACGGCCACGAACGTGGCCTTTGCAGTCTACGACGAAACTGACTCGGAAGTTATCAGCGAGGGAATCAACAACAACTTTTCCATCACGAACGCCGAACTCCTTGGTATCCTTAAAACGGTGGAACTAATCAAAAACAAGGGCTACAAGAAGGCAGTGATACTCACGGACTCCAGAAGTGCCTGCGATATGTTGCTTAACGAGAAATCCTTTGAAGAAAATTACGTGCTTGCGGAAGTCTACAAAGAGTTCTACGGAATGCGTGGAAACAACATCCGGATCCAGTGGATTCCAAGCCACATGGGTATTCAAGGAAGCGAGAAGGTTGACCAAGAGGCAGTGAACCAAACTAGACTTCCTCAAACATTCTTCAACACAATCACCATGAGTGATGCGTTAGTAGTGAGCAAGCAAGGAATTTGGGACGAGTGGACGAGAAAGTACCAAAGACTGTCAAACGATAAGGGAAAATGGCATTTCCAAATCCAAGAGCGACCTTACAACAGGAAGATATGGAGTAAAAACCTTCTACTGAACCCGGATGAAATCAAAACCCTCAGCAGAATCAGAACCGGACACTGTTTGACCAAGGAAAGGAAAGCCATGTGGGGGTTGGAAAAGGATGACCAATGTGAATGGTGTGAAACAACTGGAAACCTGAAGCACATACTGTACGACTGCCCACGATACAATCAGTCAAGAGTCGAACACTCAGCTCTTGAGTATATGAAACCCCTTGAAACAATACTACTGGAGAATTTTGAAGAAGAGTTGAAGCAAATTGTGCACTTCCTGAAAGTGAACCAAATCCACATCTGAGCCAGGATCCTGGCGAGCCAGGATCTGAGCTTTAAACCCGGAAATGAACTTCCTGACGAATGGAGTTTTCAAACGTGGGCTTGTCACCAGCATTACAAATGTCTGTTGAGAGTGCGACATCTGTCTCCCCATCTGTGGGCGGCAATAAGAGAGACACTTGGACAATAGGTTTGCATAATACAGTTCACTGTAAGAGTCCGTGTAATAAACATCGCTGTATCGTACGTTCGTCGTTTTTCCACTGTATACGCGAATACCGAAAGTTCCCCGGATCGATTCCCTGGTTCCGTCGTCGGTAGTGGTTCTACTGCATGGCCAGTCCGCTGTGGTCCACTTCGCTCTACAATGTCAATGTTCTTGGAAGAGAGAAACTGTAACAGGTACTCACCTCTGGTGTTTATATTGGTACTTCCCCATACGGCGTGATGTGCATTTGCGTCGCACCCTCTGACGAAGGGGATGTTGTGTCGGTGACTGTAGGCAACGAGCGCAGCTATTTCTAGAGGGGGGGGGGGGGCACGTCGTCTGGGAAGTATGCTGAGACCACCAAGATCCCTCTACTCCCTCTAGCGGAAGATACCTCCATCCTGACCGCTACGATGTCCCTTTTTATAAATTCTGAAATTGTGAAGTATTTACAGTAGTTATGTAATAAAATAGCCGCTCTAGGAGAAAGCTGGCTGTCATCATATACCAACTTACATGAGTGTTGTGGAATACCTTGTATTCTGGATTTATTGGCCCATGGCTCTTGAATGAGGGCCACGGTTAAATTCTCTTTGGTGAACCTCCGACAGAGCACACCCGTAGCGCTCTCAGCATGGTGGAGGTTCACTTGCAGAGCTTTAGTCGCCATTTCCGGGGTTCCCGCTTTTTTTTTCGGATGACGACTGTCCGGCTTTGGATGTTGCGGATCATCAGGATGTCGTTTCATGTTAAAGTTTGGGTTGTTTCTCTTCCCTGTGCGACTTGGTCCACCAGTTTCGCTTCTGTGGTCAAGCGATCGCTTTTTGCACCCCCTTTGCCCTGTTTAGATACCTCTGGTTTGGTACCACTAGAGCAGGTAAGCTTCGCAGAGCATGTAAGCTTCGAGCTTTTTTTTTTAGAGGCGGACAGGCTGCCTTTATGGCTGGCCTCTACTGTGAAGATCCATTCGACATGAATACCTTTCAAAATAAATCGTTTCACAATACGCCAATTAGGGTAATTGATCCGATCATGGAGGAGTTAAGCACTGGGTTCATGCTTAAACCACAATTGTATCGCCCCAAGCAAACTTTTTACATGGATTGAATTGAAAATAATAAAATCCATCCTTAACCTACGGGAAAATAACGAAATATTGCCACTTTGATGTTGTTATGAGCATTTTATTCGTTTTTATCTGAAAGAACATTGTGTTCCTAATGTTGCGGTATTTGTTCCTAATGTGTTGCGGTATTTGTTCCTATTGTTGCGGTATCCCATTGAAATCATATGGGATACCGCAACATTAGGAACACTACCGCAACAATAGGAACACAGCAGCAAACACATTAAGGAAAATATTTTTTTTAAATAGGTTTTTGAGCAAATCTTTAGCAAACAAATGGTGCAATCTCATAATTTAAGCACCATACATCTATTAAAAATACCATTTGGTAACATTTCAGTCGAAAAAGTGCTCAATTGCCATTACCGCAACATTAGGTACTACCACAACGATGGGAACAATTACCCTAGTTGTTATAATGTCATTTTGTCTTTCTATGTCATAGAGAGCCTTTATTCGGTCGTCGTCATAGCTGGAGCTTTGTGGGAATAATGCTCGGAATGGACGTGGAATCGCCACTTCGTCCATTGCCATCAGCTCTGCATCTTCCCAGGGGTTCATGGATGGGGATATTCTCTTCAACCACTCAGCAGTTTCTTGATCCTTACAGATTAGAACCATGTAACCGTACTTGTAGATGAGGTTGTTGAATTTGGGTTGTATTGGCTCGTTTCGCTGTTGAACTACTCTGAGCAGAAGTGCTTCTTGTAGAAGGCCTAGCTGGGCTGTAGTGAGTTGGACGGTGGGAAAATCTTTGGGTATTATCCCGACCTTCACGCTTTTGCCCATATCACTGTAGCTGATACCAGCTGGGTAACTCTCGTTGAGACCGTCCCACTATTTGCACCATGTCTTCAAAAATGTTTAAGGTGGCGATTTTCTTTTTACAAAAGTGCAGATAACTTCTGATAGGAAAAAGATACATCTCTAAATTTTTGATATATTGTGTAAAAATGTCCCAGCTTTCGATTGACGCAAGAAATTTAAAAATCGGTGGTTGCCAACATGGTGAAAAAAATGTTTTGGGAGATAAATTCAAGATGGCGGCCGAAATCAATATGGCCGACCAAACTTTTTATAACTGCAAAGAGTACCTCTATCTTTTCTCTTTCCAACAACCTATAGTTTTTAAGTGGTTTCTGGCGAAACTTTCGAGTTATAACGGTTTAAATGAGCCAACAATTCACCAAAATCGAGGGGTTCACCAAAATGCTTGTGGCTTTAACTAACGGGGGGTCCACCAATTTGATTAACCAAATGCATTTTCCTTACTTTTTTGGGGAGAACTTTCAGAAAATCGCCACCTTAAACATTTTTGAAGACATGGTGTAAATAGTGGGACGGTCTCAGCGAGAGTTACCCAGCTGTTTCCCTCATGGGTGAGTTTTGTGGTCCAGACTCGTTTTTCTGAGGCACGCGGTTTGAGGACTGTTGGGTGCGCTCTCTCGGATCCAGATGATGCTTCCCCCTTTTTTGTTTGGGGTCCTCTGTAGCGGATTTGTCTAGGTCGTTTCTCGAGCGTTTTGAGAAAGCGGGCTCGCTCTTCTTATTCAGGATTATTGATAAGGCCTCATTCCGGTTTTTTCCCTTCTCCCGGAGCTGACTCAGAGTATTCTCCACTTCGCTCTCACACGACTGAAAAAGGCAGTCGACACCTTGAAGGTTGTTTGTAGACTTTGTATTAATTTTTGGTCCCACGAGTAGCTAGGGGAATGAATGTCCACTGCACTAGTGCCCAGCCGTAGTACAGTAAGGGCTGCTTACTGGGGTGTTTGCCCTGGTGCACACCAGGCTCCGTTCGCGGTTGAGCATGGTTAGAACCCCCTCAACCCAACATCATATTTTCACGATATGTTTATCTCATTCCTCCTTTCAGAAAACGGTCCAAACCATTATGCGGAAGCAGTTCCCGGAGTACGTGCAGGACAACCTGACGCATGATTTCTACTTTGCCCACCGGTTGGACTTCGCCACCAGTGGGATCCTGTGCATTCCACTGAACAAGAACGCCTGCAAGGAAGTCTGCCAGGTGTTCGAGGAGCAACGGGCGCGAAAGTATTACCTGGCGCTGCTGCGGGGCCACACGGACTTCGACGAGGAAGTGATCGACATTGCGATCGGTGAGTGTGAGTTTCCATTATTGGTTATGTATTTATTCATGAATTTTGGGTTTGAAATCATTAGAGTAACTAGAGGGAATTGCGCCTGTGTATTCGTAAGCATAACTCTGGAATTTTCCAGGCGAGGACATCCGGTTCAAGGACACCAGCAAGAAAATGTGCACCATCCTGGAGGATGAACTGTGCCAAAATCCCCGCCGCAGCATCACCAAAGTGCTGGTGCTGGATCGAGGCTACTACAATGGGAAGCCGGTCACCAAAGTGCTCTTGCGACCAATCACCGGCCGGCGCCATCAGCTCCGGTTACACTGTTCCCAGATCGGGCACGTGATCGTCGGCGACTACACGTATAGTTTGAAGATCGACACGTCGCCGCCGCGAATGTTTCTCCATGCCTTCCGCTTAGTGCTGCCCAATTCGTTCGAGAACATCGACATCCAAACGGAGGACCCCTTCACGGAGAAGGCCCTCAAGTACAAGTGGAAGGTGGTCGAGCAGGTGAACGCCGTTGGGAACGCGTTCGATCTGATAGATTCTTTTTAACATTTGTGGGAACCATGTAGTTATCAACTGCGTAGGACTCGCACGTTTACGTTTCGGCTGGAGCAGTTTCGGCGGCGGTTAAATGTAAATATTCGATCGATTTCGCGAATTTACTCGCTTTAGGTTCTAGCGTCGTCCTCTTCTCGCTGCTCGCCAAGGAGCAGAAGCCTAGTACGGATCGGCGGTGTGCACTCGGACGACGACGAAAGGCATCGACGACAATCCCTGGGTTCCCCGGTCGGAGGAGAAGGTGGGACGAGCCCGGGAGGGAGGGGACGGCACGGTTAGATTTTTCCAGAATCCGCGGAATTCTTTACTCTAGTAACAAAACCATTTAGACGTATTATGTAAATTATTATGACGAAAGACCTTCGAACGTTATGGCAGCGCGCGTGCCCCAAAAACGGAACACAATTCCAATCCAGATAGCCATTTTTGAAAGGTAGTTACGGTGACGGAAGCGTACAATAAGGTCGAACATAAGTGATAGAGCGTAACACAGCGAAGGGGACATCTCGTTCGAGTAGGACCGGTCGTTGAGGATGAAGAGATAGACGTGTTCAGCCACATTCACACTATTGAGAATCTAAAATCTATAGTTACACATTTGATCTTATAATTAGTTGAAGTTTAGGAGTATTTACTTATCGAGAATTACTACAAAAGTCCTCTAGATTACAGGAGAGGGTGCAAACACGTTGGCGAACCGAGAGATGAACTAGATAGTGATTTGATTTTCATTCTAAATGCTGGTGGTGCGTAGGCTATTTTTATATTTGTTTAGTTTTGTTTTAATTGAGGCACAGACAAACAGACGTAACACTCTTCAAAACGGCTTGGCGCATGCGCCAGAGGCGCTAGTGTTCGATCGCTTTGACGTTCGCCAGTGTACGTTCACGTTGCTGAATGATGCAAACTAAAATTACAGGCGATTTGTGTAGTAGTGTGCGTGTTAGAAAACGTCAAGTCGAAATCCATCATGGCCGACAGTGTCTCGCGCGGTTATACCAACAGGTGGCAGTGTGCTCATGAAAAAGACACCGGTCAAAAGTTTTTGATGAATTTTCTTTAAGAGTTACGTGTATTTCACGACGTATTCCACGTATGACGGCAGGCAACATTAGTCAAACTAATCAGAGCTTGTTGAATCATTCTTAGTTTTGCATTTTTATTTTAGAAAAACGATTATTTTCCTTTCCCTGGAGAGATTTGAGGGAGTCGAAGTGGTGTCACAACGTCATCGAACTTTTCGAGGGGTGAAATTCGTGGAAACAGTTGAATACGGATAAATAGTGGAGAAAATGGTTTCAAAAGGCAATTCTTTTGGGAAGCCTTCCGACATGCTATGAAAGCAACCGGACAACCTTGCTTATTCTAATAGACGATGAACTTTGATGCGTATCGCCAGGAAACTACAGGAGATCGATGATGTCGATCGATTGTCGTTGAATTTGCGTTCAAGGTAGAAGCAAAGAAGATCACCTGCCATTTTGCGGAATAAAAGGGCATAAGTCGTGTTAAACTTACGTTCTACACTTTAAAATGGCAGCCACAAGTGCGGCAGAACTACTTAATGAACGGATGAAAGGGTAGATTGAGTTCAAACGTTTCAACTAGATTTTCGGAGCTGGTAGAAATGCGTGTTGATCGTTCGGTGTCTAGAATCCAAGAAGGCCCGACAGTAATCGGACAACGTGTCGGTGTTCATGAGTCCTGCAGTTCACATTCTGACGCGCATTTAGCTGCGGTCTTCATCGATCTACGAGCCGAGACTGCTTAGTCGGTCTATTCGATGACTTTTTGTTGGAAATAAAAACAAACGAGGCTTTGTTCTCCAATCCCAGGCACTGACTGATATCGCTACCACCGCAGTGCCTCTCCTTTATGCAATCTAGGTATAACATATTTACAATTTATTTCCATTTATTACCAGTTGATACCTAGCTCTTCACTGAGCTGTGTGATGCACCTGCAAGGATGTACCTACCTGTCGTGTCCGGACGGACACCGTTGCAATCCAGGTCAACCAATTCTGCCGGTCGAAACTCTTTTTTTTTCGAAGAAGGATGCAAATGATGCAATCTACTCGTGCAAAATACTTTACAAGACTGACGTTTCATTTCATCATGATTGTTTGCTTTGTTTTCCGGTGGCGCATCGTTGCTGCCAATGCTATATGCCCTGTTTCTCACTTTCTCTGTATCCCTCTCAATCCCTACACTGCCATTCAACACTTTTTTTTGCTATAAAAACATTTGAAATTTGTTATTACACTCAAAACCGTATTATTATTTTTTTTTTACCCGAATTACATTTATAGCAAAAGCACTTAAAGAATAAATTAACTTGATAAATCAAGATATATGAAGAAGAAAGATTGCCGACAAACCTGTGAACTAGAACATGAAACTGAAGCACAATCCGGCTCGCAATCCGGGTAATAGTATGGCAAGATTCATGACTAGCTGAAAGCGTTCGTTCTGGATTCTGCTGATCGAGCAATGGCTGAATGGTTCGTCGATTCCGACGTGATGACATCCAGTACCAGACCACACCAGATTTACGCTTGCTTGCGCCTTCTCGTTGTTGGAGATCCAGGTCGTATCAGCGGTTGCTGGCTTCGGATCGGCAGTTTCTGCTTCGGCAGAGCAGTTTCCTCACCGCGTATTCTCGCCGTTTAGCTTTGTGATCGTAGCTTTTGTGTCCGTCATATTGTTTTCACAAGCACTTCCAACCAAGGTTGGCATGCCGCACAGAAACTGTGCACAGTGCAGCTCATTTCCATATTTAAACCGTTAACTTTTGCTCAGAAACTGAGGAGCATGCCGTCCCTGCTCCCTACAAAGCTCGAATCGAAAACATACTACAAAGATCCACAAAACTCACGCACTTCCAGCGCTAACTGGGTCCATAACCTATTGGGCTTGAGTTTATAGCGGAATGAAATCTGGAGCTCGATTTGATTAGGTCGAATGTAACATGTACCGCAAACTGAGAAAATGGCAGGCAAAGTTATGAGAAGCAAAATCAAATCTCATTTAACATTACAACTGCTAAACTCACATAAAATCACCCATGGCACACATTTGATCCCAACAAATATACTAACTGCTATGTATTTGCAAATCATGCAGAAATAACGTGCGATCGATTGAAAATAAAATTTTAGGTCTCTTTGATCGGTGAGATTTCTTTTTCGACCATCTGAACCAATGCCACTTCCGACCTTCTTCCGAACTGTCATTTACATTCGACCTAGCTAATCAGACCCTTTGCAGCTTGACAGGTTGTTTACGACTTTGAGGTTAGAATCTGATAAGACTTTTTATCGATTCCTGTTTACATTCGTCAGGCTCATTCGACCTCTTGCACGGTGTTTGTGCACTTAAGTTATTTTACTTTTCGATAGTTTTTTAACAATTTAATTAAGTTCTCTCAGTGAATTAAGTGCAGATGAAAAGTATAGAGTTCCGGTGATGTGTCTATTCAAAAAAAGAACTAATTGAGCAGCGGCAGTGGGGTTTTGTGCTAGGTAAAATTGATTTTGTTTCTTACGACCCTCTGCTCGTGGGTGATGGACATTCGACCCACCGGTTGTCTATTTAAAAATGTTATAATTATTAATAAGTCCATGCAAGTAAGTACATTTAGTGAATAATGCACTGCGGTTGTGATAATATCGCAAACATAGCAAATCTATTAAGTTTTTAGCGCAATTAACGAGTTTTTCATTACCACAACAAACATTCGACTTTCGTTGTAGAGAATGTGATTTACGGCTATTTGATAAGGACCTAAGTAACAAAACGAGATTCTATGAAAATTTAGCACATACGTCATTAAAAGTTTTGCTTATATTTTTTCGCTAGGAGTTAAATGAAATACATTGTTTCAAGTGAATAATAAAGTAACTCAAGACGATTATGTTGCTAGCAAAAGGTCAATTTTTGTGATTTTGTTACTTAGGACCTAATCAAATCGAACTCCAGAAATGCTGAGTTTAACGAACAAAACGAAGCTTTTGATTGTGGGATATCTTGCTTCACCAACGTTATTTTAAAATGATTTTTACGTTAACTTTTAAAGTGAATTCCAGCCGGATCTGTCGTGGATCGTTGTGGATGCCCCTATTTATCTTACTGTTCCAAAAATCAAAGTTTTTGGTATACATTCTCAACATTTTGTATTTAGTTTTAATAGGTTTTCGCTTTCTTCAACAATCAAATTTGTAAATTCTGTTTTTTGTTTCATGTGGGTTTTGCGTGTTTTCTTTAGTTCTTAACAATTTTCTATTAATTTCTTTATCGGTACGATTCGCCAAATAAGTGGCAGTATCACCAAGTATCACCAGCACCATCCGCTGAAAAATGTCAAGTTACAGATTGCCAACCACGTGCAGGTAAATGCGTCGAGCAGCATGAAACCCATAGCACACGATTTCCGTTTCCGCGACATTTGGACGTCTTTTGCAAAGTGCTGAACTAGCATCCCAAGCCGTGTAACAAACTTCTCTTTGTAGACTAGATAACCTATAAAAGAAAAGAAAAACTAATCAGCCGAACGGACAAAGTTGTTCAAGAGCTAGAATTGCAAAATATGTATATCGCCCAGCACTAAGTTTTTTTTTTGTAGGAAAATGGTCACAAGAAAACAAGAATACAGACAGCGTGTCTCGAGCCAAAAAAAAGAATATCAATCCGAACGGAACAGATTCAAGATTAGAACACTATTCTTTTCACTTGTAAAACTATTCAGAATGCTTAGGAAAAATCGATCGGAAGACATACTTTGCGTTTATATTGAATCGAACTTCTTAAATTTCGGCGTTATGCGTTTTGAATTTTCCGTAGATTGTAAAATATCTCAATAGAGCAACATTGAATTAAATGAGGAAACAATAGAACTTTATATACATGCAGAGAAGCGAATGGTAGGGTTCGAACAGAAGCTAGTTGTTCAGTTCTCTATATTCCGTTACGTTGAAGTTGAGTTTAGAATCTTTGATTGCAATCAGCTGCCGCCTGTGTATGCTTAGAAGAAGCCGGCTTACGAGATCAACCTGAACTGAATACGTTTAGCGGAAGCAAGCTTTTGAGATCTTCTCGTCAACGTCAATCTCCCGACAGCGACGTGAGGATCGGTTCCGAGGATTTACTATAGAATGTAAGTATTGGCCTTCTGCGGCCTTATGTATACAATCTCACTAACACATGCTTCTCCTCACCTTTTCAGCACGTTCTATTCAATATGGCCGATGTATGAATTCTTTGCCACACTGCCAATTTACGCTTCTTTTACGAGTCTCCTTATGAACGCGCGACGACTTTGGAGCGAATAGATCAAAACAAATCGAAAGGGACAACTCAGGAAGGTTTAGTTAATGTTTCGGAAGGATGCGGCAGCTGTATCGAGTTATTCCCCTTAGTTTGTGTTCAATGGATAACTGTTTCTCAATTGCCTAGAAGTTTTGCCCTTTCTTAACTTACAAACAATCACAAAATACACACAAACACATTCACACTATTGTCAGTCGACGGAAAGCATTCCAAGAGCTATACGAATGACCCATTCGAGGGATATTGTTAAAAAAAGCTTACAAAAACGAACATAAATACGAAAATTCTTTCACAGAACAACCAACACATACATACATTTGTTGAATGGAACCAATCTCTCTCTCTCTGCCTGACAAAAGTAAAAAAAAAAAGATAAAAACGAAAAATATTGCACTAAAAACAAAACCAACAAACAAAGCAAACAATAGTGGTAGTTTCGTCAAGGAAACCCCAACAAGTGTACGTAAAATGCAGCGCAAAGAGTAAGTGAAAAGAACTGACACCTCCTTGTTTGAAATATCAAAACATCAGAGAACCAGAGAGAAAGAAAACAAAATACAATAGGAAATAAAATAATGCTTTTTTGAAGTCATTGAAAGGTGGGGTGGTTTTGAATGGAAAGAACAACGCCTCATGCTTTTTGGTCTTTCTTAAAGATGGTTTGTAACGGCTGATGGTCCGACTCCACAATCACCTTCTTCCCTCCGAATATGTATTGGTCAAAACGTTTACACGCAAACAGGATCGCCAGCGTCTCCTTTTCGATTTGCGCGTATCGCTGCTCTGTAACCGACAACATTCTGGACGCGAACATTATCGGCCGGCCTTCTTGGAGCAACACCGCTCCCAACGCATATCCGCTCGCATCGCATTGTATAGTTATTTGCAGTTCAGGGTCGAAATACTTCAGTGACGAAATGTTGGTAATCTTCTCCTTCAACTGGTTGAAAGCTACCTGCTCCGGTTTTCCCCAAGTCCACCGATCTCCTTTCAATAAGTTTCTCAGGGGCACACTTACCTCCGATAGACGAGGGATGAACTTCGCCATGTAAGGTATGCACACAGCAAAATCTAGCCACCGCATTTTGGATAGAAATTTCTCTATTTTCAACGAATCGTGGCAATCTCTGGCGCAAATGAAAGCTTATTGTGTAAGGAATCGAAAAATATTTAGTTCGAGATATATTTAAACATTGTGTTTAAAATAGAGTCAAGAGAGCAAGAAGTCCTCGAAAAGTTTTTGCACAAACGTGCTGAAAATCTGACAATGTACATTAAAGCGACCGTCCCCGCAGACCTAAGTTAGCTTTCAAGTATTCGGTTCTATACATCATTACAACCTGGAAAGGTTGCAGATCAACTTAAGAGCAAGAAAAAATCGAAGTTTGGCAAGAAATACATAGTTTGGTCAACAATATGAATTTGTGGTTTGAAAAACCGAGCTTTTAGAAATACATGTACAGCAAATCATCTTTTTCACTACGGGAAATGTCGGGAAAAATGGCTGGCACCCCTTATTCAAAAGCTTAGATATTGTGTATTGATTTGAATTGATTTTTGTCCCCTGTTTTTGGCGGAGAATGCTTGCGTTTGTATGCAGAAAACTATGTAGATATTGTACTGCATTTTTCCAAAAAAAACGTAAAATCTCATACACTTCAAAACTCAACCCAATTGAACAATATTGAGTAACCGTGAATTGGAACCTTCAAAAAATGTCAAGAACGACTGCTTTCATCGAAAAATAAGATTGATTTTGACACAAAGGTGGTAAAAATTTCTTAGCATGCGGTCGAAGGTACTGTGCAAAACTTTACGGAAGGACTCAAGCTCAAAACTCGAGATGATGGATATAACAAGTCAAATCAGCAATGTCTTGATGTTGTTTTAAAAGTAAATTAATGCTTTTTTACGATGAATTGCTTTTGGTTTGGGAACAAGTTGGAATGAATTATTACTGCTTGATTTTCTTTGGCCAGATTTTGCTGTGCGCATACCTTACGTCGCCAGTCCCACGAACCGATGTAGCTCGGCCACGTTCTTCGGCTCAGGCATCTCTTGTATTGCCGATGTTTTCAGAGGATCCGGTTTCAGGCCTTCTTTTGACAATATATGTCCAAAAAACCGCACCTCCGTCTGATTCAGCTTCATCTTGTTCCGGTTCAGCTTTATTCCCTTCTCTTGACAACGTTGCAACAGGGCGGCTAGATTTTTGTTATGATCTTCCGTGGCTTCCTGCTGTGTTTTTCCTCGCCCAACACAGAGGATATCGTCAACGAGCACCTCGATACCCTCCAGCCCATGTAGTGCTTCTTGGAATTTGAGCTGAAAAATTTCTGGCGCACATGACAGACCGAAGGGCAGCCTCTTTCAGACGTACCTACCCTCGGGTGTCCAGAAAGCTGTCAATCTGCTGCTACTGTCGGTCAACTCCGAGGTCAACTCTACGTGCCAAAATCCGTTTCGGACGTCTAGTGTCGAAAACACCTTGACATCTTTCAGATCTGGAAGTATCTCCTCCAAGGTTGCCATCTGATACCTCGGACGCTTGATGGCACGATTCAAATCCGTAGGATCCAGGCAAATTCGAATTTTGTCCTTCCGCATCACTATGACGATATTACTCGTCCACTCTGTACACGGAGAGACGAAACTACCCAAAAGTGAGTTCTTTCCACCCAACTTCGGGGTTGCGTGCGTCAAGCCAATTTTGAGTTGATGGAATCGATGTTTTTGTTGGGTTGTTCCCGCTTGCTTCCATGTGAAAAAAATACCTAATTTTAAGTTTTTTCCACTCAACCGAAATTTTGACTAGGTTGTATTCACTCAAAATTGAGTACTGTGCTAGAAACTCAGTTTTGGCTTGACGCACGGAACTGCAAAAGTTGGGCTGTTTCTCTCTTCACTCTCTGACAACAACAGAAAGAGCGCATGAAAAGGGAGATGAAAAAGAACTCAAAATTGAGTATAAAAGTACCTAATTTTGAGTTTTTCAGTTTCTCCGTGTAGGTTCATTCCAAGGGGTTGGTCACTCGGCACATTGTGCCCGGCACATCTAGGCACACATGCCGGCACATCTCGGCACACATGCCGGCACAATCCGGTACACATGGGCACAACATAGAAATCCAACTTTGCGGTATGGAATCAAACTGTCATTATACTTACGATTGCACAAAATCCCTTCATACAGATTCTAGACAAGTGTTCTGGGTGGAATTTTGTCGGTAAACACCGACTAGACCAATAACATTCGCCAAACATAGACAGGATTTAAATTAGCGCAAAAACATTCTAAGAAAATATTCCACTGGGCACATTCGGCACACCTCCGGCTCGTTCGGCACACTTCGGCACACACTGAAAAACAACCGGCACAGTTTAGGCACATATTGGCACACGCTCAAAAATCACGGCACAAATAAAGTGTGCTGAATGACCAACCCCAAGGGGTTGGTCATTCGGCACATTGTGCCCGGCACACTTGCTGGCACATCTCGGCACACATGCCGGCACAATCCGGCACACATGGGCACAACATAGAAATCCAACTTTGCGGTATGGAATCAAACTGTCATTATTCTTACGATTGCAAAAAATCCCTTCATACAGATTCTAGACAAGTGTTCTGGGTGGAATTTTGTCGGTAAACACCGACTAGACCAATAACATTCGTCAAAAATAGACAGGATTATAATTGGGTTTTTAAATTGAGAAAAATGTATTGATTTTTTTATTTTATACAAAAGAGCACCTTTTTATGAGCCACTATGATTTTTTTTCAGATTTTTAGAACTTTGTTTTGGTACATAAAAACAACTTCAAAGATATTTTTTGAAATCACCTTTTGACAGCTGGGCAACCGTTTGACAGCTTCGCCCAGTATAAACTGCGACGAGGGGTGATTCAACAAATCGCTCCCATACAAACTTCAAATTGATTTTTAAATAGGTTCCCGGATCCCAAAATTAATGAAAATTTGGATTTCGGCTCAGTTTGACAAGCAGATTCAGAATATCGGATTATCTCAACACCGTTAAAGAAGCCAATTAGCGCAAAAACATTCTAAGAAAATATTCCACTGGGCACATTCGGCACACCTCCGGCACGTTCGGCACACACTGAAAAATAGCCGGCGCAGTTTAGGCACATATTGGCACACGCTCAAAAATCACGGCACAAATGAAGTGTGCTGAAAATAGAGTTAATAAACTATAGAGGACGAATGTCGCTGCTGTTCCCTTTGTTCTCGTTCGCAAACATCCCGGGTATCTATCTGTCAAACTGCATACTTTTTCACATTGACACTTATATCCATTGGCGAAACTACAATGTTTTCACAGGGGGTGCACTACGAACAAAAATTCATTAGTTCATCCATTCATCATTCATCACCCCATATCGCCCAGCAATGCATCAAAATTCTTGGGGGTGCCTGGCACCCCCGGCACCCCCAGTAGTTTCGCCT